>NW_028277238.1:1800000-1988406 GCF_059751315.1 Micrasema longulum
AGCATTGGTTGTCTGAACTGAACTCTTGTCCGTCTGTGTTGTTTTTGTCCCATAGAAGGGAAATGGTAAATTACAAATCTAAATAGTAGACTAACTCAAGAGAACCACGCGCCGACCATGCTCTAGGACCCGTTTCGTCTGCTTTAAGATCTGTGAGATTGTTAGGACGATTAAGGTCTTTGCATAGGATTGTTTCTACTGTTGGTATTAGGAAAATGGTTTTTGCGAGGAATTCAGTACTATGAAGAAAAGTAATTTCGCCTGAGTTCGATAGGGATCGTGTTAGGATCTTTAGGATTTTGCCGGTAGTGTCTTGATGATTTGATTTTCCACTGTGATTTGTTATAGATCTGTTGATTGAGTGCATGTTGTATAGGGCAAATTATTCTAATGTTTCCTATATGTATTTGGGTTTCGTGTCGTTTGATTGATTTGTTTGTATTACTACGTTCTTCTTCCTTTCCGATGCGGGATCTGGAGCGTACGGCCGCGGTCTCAATTTAGAACTAACACTGTATTCCTCCACTGTAATACTGGGAAATTAGAAAAGGGTGATTGTGCTGACCATGTGTATTTGATTGATCACAAACTGACAAAACTGCAGTGAGGGGTACAATGAAAGTTTTTAAAGTTTATTTGTTTTGTTATTTTCGCGGTTTGATTGTAAAGAAATATTAAATTTTCGCTTAATTAGTTTAAAAAAAAAAAAATTGATATTGATATGCGAAACTGAAGAAAGACTCAAGTCTTTATGAACAGTTTCGGGAAAGGGGTGGATGCTTTCATTGTAGACCTTTATTACTTTTAAAATGTAAAATAAAAAAAGTGGTATTTCCCTGTTGTAGCCCATCAGCTATCATTTGTTATACACGTGAAGGCAAGATGGTTAGTATTGCGCTTCAGTTGCTAGGTTAGGGAAGATAAAATATTGCAGGGAAAACAAAATTGTAAATGAATATTTAACATCAACCCTACCGAAATGAATTGCCTGTACGTTAGGCATATAGAGACTTATCTTCACTCAATTCGGGTTTTTTGCATTTGAAGGTACCCATTGAGACAAAAACACCACTCAAGTTTTTTAGTTCTATTAGACACAAAAAAAATTGGGTCGGGGTCCCGTGGCTAGTGTTGCGGCCTCATGGATTAAAGGTCCGAGGCTCGAACCCCACTTTACTACAATTCGATTGTTATTTTACAATAAATTATTTAGAACTCAGTTGTTAATGACTAAAAAATTAAAATAATCGGGTAAATCATCAGAAAAATAAATCGCTGTAAGCAAGCTGACACCTGAAGCATGATCTCCAATATCTTACTTTATTGTAACTTAAAAATGGTGGATATACCTTACGATAATTAAATCAATGCAAGACCCTATGCACCAATGGATGTGGACAAAATATTGATGGTGAGAATTAAAAAAAAAAAGTTTTTTTGTGAAATATTTAATTTTGAGGGCCAGTTGTAATCAACGAGTTGTACATAACTCACTATTAGAAAATGGGATCAAATTGAGGTAGAATAGAATCCAAACCACGGACATTTGAGCCGTGAGTCTGAGACACTAGCCACGGGACCACAACCTGATCTAAAATATGATCTGAAGTATGATGAAAATTAATATGATCTTATAATTCTCTTTCTTTTTTTTTCCGAGAATTTTCACTTTTCTCGGGAAAAAAAAGAAAATAAATTTAGTATATTTGGAAAATTGAGGATGTTGGCACTATTCGTATTTACCCTTAACAAGGTTTTCACATTATCAATGTTCCAGAACGGGTCATGGAATCTGATTTATGGGAAATTCACGATAGCGGCTTGTATTATAAAATGAAATATTATGATTTTTCTCTATTCTCAGTAAATTATTTATAGCCAAAGAAGGGTAAAAATAATAGAGTATTAAAAAAGTGGCAAATTTTTTACGAAATTTAATGCACCATAACATTTAAAAAATAAATATGTGATAATGTTTTGTAACTGGTAATAATAAATTTGAATTAACAATTTTAATTTTTAGTTGACTATTGATCAGTTTTAAGGTTACTCACGAACTTAGAATCATTAGCGTTACTTTTTATATTAAGTAATATTGCAATAAAATAACAGAAGAATGAAAAAAAAGTAGAGAAATGAGATAGTATGAACTGCAGGGGGAATATTAGAAAAAGGGGAGTCAAAATTTAATTTAATTTATTATTTAAAGCAGAGTTTGTATGAGAACAAAACAATTCACAGGATAGGACAGTGAGACAAAACAACAATTTATCCGTATTTCAAATGCGGAACGCTGCAAAATTGTATTAACTCTATTTTTTATGTCATTGCTCTGTTCTCGAAATCTATGTTAACACCAGGACAATAGATCCGAAACTGACACAAAAGAGTCTTGTCCTAAAGTAGAGTAAACTTCGCATTATTAAAGAAAGTTTTTGGTTAATAGCCCAAATTATTTTTAATTTCCTAGATTGTCTAAACGATGACCGTTTTTATTCATATTTATAATTTCTAACTTTCTATTGCCAAAAATTAAAAAGGTGTGCTCAAATAAAATTTATAAGCAAATAACAGTTGGCAAAGCGTGAGCTGGTTCACAACAGCAGTGAATGCACTGACCTTTTTGAAGGTTTTTCTTCATCCTCTGGAAACTGTGGCAAAACTTCATATTCCTCTTGTTTCATCTAATTATGGGCGAAACTCACATTGATGGTGAACTTTTAATAATTTTAATGAAATAACAAAATTACTAAACATAGATTTATTTGCCAATAATCACAATGACGTGCGGCGTTTGCTTTCGAAATAATTCGTAGTGTTTTTTATTTTCTTTTGGACTTACATTGGATTACTGTTTATTTTATTTTCTAGAATATTTTTTAACTTTTTGCGATACTACTTGTGAAAACCTGTAATTGTCTTATTTGTCATTTGTTTGGTTTTATATTTAAGACAAATATAGCTGTTGGTTATCCAAATAAAGACTAAGAATATAAAAAAAACTCCACACTAAAATATCTTGGTTTCCTTTGTCAATGTAATTTATTTTTGTTTATTGTTAATTAAATTTTATATTTTCCGATGCGTTTTAAACCGAAATTGATTTGCGATTAACATGTACTTCTAGCGAGTTCAAAGCGACCACTGATATCAGGTGACAAATAATAACTATTAATTTGTATCCGAATTCTTCACACAGGTGCAAAAGGGACAGCATTGAATTCGGCGAGAGAAAAGGAGACGGATATGAGAATAATTTTATGCTGTGACACACGGCGTAACCAATAGAAAACATTTGAAAACTTTTTACGTCGTAATTAAAAATATAGACATCAAAACGCAAATAACAGAACTGGCAAACATCAACTCTCGGCATGGCGGGGGACCAGTGGAGGGGGAATTTCGGCTCGTAAAATATCACTGTGATTCTTTTTAAATGTATTCTACTTTTACTGGTAAGTAGGTTTAATCCTTGTAAATGCTTATATTTTGACATTGTCTAATCTCTAAGTCCCCGTTAAGGTACCAATCAATCAATAATAATTCTATTGTCTGTGTCGAGATATTGGTCTTTTAAAGGGGGTATTTAAATTTGGTAATTATTATATTATGCTATGTGTATTTGTATTAAACGAACGATATTTTCTCACATGCTTTATTTGCATGAGGCATAGGCCTCTTATAACATAAATCAAAGTATGATACACAATCGTTATTCCATCAAGAATGTTTTGAAGTCTTGTCCTTTATCGAAAACGAAGTTTGCAATTCTCATTAAAGTTTGAAGTAAATATCCGAGATATTATGTAGGTTTTGTTCGAGTATTGTTACGATTTACGATTTGCCTCCAGTTATTTGGTAGTATCTGGTCCTGGAGAGTTTAATATGAGTAGAAAATTTAAAGGATGATATGGTGGAGTGAGGTTTGGTGGTAAAAGCATATTATTAAACCTGAGGTATCCAGACGACACAGCCATTTTTGCTAGATTTCTAAGATCTGCAGGATCAAGCGCTGTGTTTTAGTAAACCATAACCCAATTTCGGGGAATCTTTATAGCCAAGAGGGAAAAAAACTCGTGCGCTTTGAAGACACAACACCACGTTGACGCACCATGGTTTTCTTCGAGGTCCGACTGCGTGAGTCCTTTATCTTTCCTCCTTTTTCCGATTGACAACTAAGTAAGGGACATATTGTCGGTTGTGCATACTCTCAGACAATGTTGATAACGCATGTGTTGCGGTTCATATGTATGCGACGTAATGGTAGAGGGTCAGAATAGAATCAGCCCTTGTAACTTAATAGTCTGAATAGTTAAGTGACTCATGCAATAAAGTCACATTTGTGAGTAATTGTTTCTGTACGTTTCAATAAGTATTACCATTCTTAATGTTACTATTTATTACCTAGATGTTCATAGAATAAGTACCACTATTCGCTACTAATAAGTAGCTGAATTGATTATGTTTTTTAAGTTCGGTAATGTGTATACTGGCGGTAACGAACGATTTCGAGAGTAATAAATTGTACGATGTTTGATTATGTCCAAATGCTTGCAGAATGGTTGGATTTCCTCCTTAGGGAGTTGTTCATATTTAAATTAATGAATGTGAATGTGAATGTTACACAGTGTGTAAAGTGGCCACTTAAACCACCCAACGACAGGTCGTAAGCCCTGTAAATGCCTAGACTTCCATATTCCCTTCTCAAAATTGTTTTTCCTCTCTGTTGAAATAAATTTAAATATGAGCAACTCCCTAGAGAGAAAATCCAGCCAGTCTGCAAGCATTTGGACATAATCAACCATTGTTGAATTACTACTTGGTAAAAGAAGAAGTATATAAAAATTGGAAAATTGTTTTCAGGCGTTGCCTAGTAGGTGATTTGGTTCAGCCGGATGAATCTCACCCACGTGAAAAAGGTTTTAGCTCTTTTACTTCACAAAAGTCAACAGATGGAAGAGTTGAGGAAATGTGGATGTTCAAACATGGGCAGAATGGTGAATGTTACACGGTGTGTAAAGTGGCCACTTAAACCAGCCAATGACAGGTCGTTAGCCCTGTATTTGCCTAGAATTCCATATTCCCTTCTCAAAAAATTTTCCCTCTCTGTTGAAATAAATTTAAAGTAAACAATTGTGTTTGGATTTTTGAATTTAATATTTGTTTTCAGTTTGAATTAATCAGTAGGATGTTCTCGCTGACTAATCCCTATTCATCATATTCATGTATCTTCAAATTATATTGACTAATTTGTTTTTGTGTTTTTTTTCTGTTTTTTTGTGTTCCAATTATAATGACTTAATTGTGTTTTCATTCGCTGATCGGAGGAGTCAAGAGATCCTTCATAACTTTTAACATTAATCAATACCGGCGGAGTTAATAAAGTCAGCCACCCTCGCACAAAAATACTGAGATCAAAGAGTAGTTCTTGAATCCTGAGCAACCGAGCACAAGGAAATTTGTCATAGCAGATAATAACAACTGTCATGGAGGTAGGGATGGGTCTGGTCGTACGTCCAGTCCTAAAAGTATTTTAGTGTTCTCATGCAGTATTCTTCTCTGATGACCGATGACACCCAGGAAATTTAATTATGCTAACAGATAATAGATGTATTTCACAGGTATATTTTATAGATGGCGGCCTCCGTGGTGTAGTGGTCAAGACGCTTGACTTACGCACGGAAGGTTCCGGGTTCGATTCCCGGTGAGAACACAAAAATTAAAATGTGATTTTTCTCAAGCCTGGGTGCTCTGTGATGTAATTTACCACTGTAATTAGGCCTCCTGGCCTGTTGTGGTGCAAAAAAAAATGTTAATATAAATGTAAAAATGCACTATCGCAGAGATTTTCTAATACACTATGAGGCCTATTAATCTCCACTTAATTTCCTACTCAACGATTTTGTTCTGAACAAGTATTAAAAAATCCGAACATAATAAATGTTGATCCAGCCTTGTATTATCGTGTGATCTGGATTTCAAATAAACATATTAAAATGGGCCAAACACTATTTTTAGTATCACATGCAATGCAACGCTATTTAAAATTATTATATGTAATACTACTTTATTGATGTCTATAACAATAAATAATATTTCATACCTTTATTCAGTAGGCTGATGGATATCATTTCTGGACCACCCCTCGATTAGGAGTTGATTGAATAGATGATATTGGTGATCTGTCGTAGTAATCGATCTAATTACTTAGATTTGCGGTTAGCTTTGTCGGACTAGCTAAAGGCCTAAACTATGTAGGTACTGGTGAAATACAACCCTATTAGCCATTTCCCGACATTTATCACATTCCTGTTAAATCCAGGTACACTGTTTAAGGTTTACAACTATTTTAGATCTTGTTTCTATTTTCTTAATTTCGTGTGACCGGAAGATTAGTTACGACATATAATTATACGAGTACATCTTTAATTAAATTTTATTAAAATTAATCTTACACAAATTCTAATAACTGCTTAAATAATAACATATAATGAAAACTAAATTTAGGTTCATATAAAATTTTTAATTTTTCTTTTATGACTATTGGTGTTCACATATAATCGGTGAAAGATGTTAAGTGTTATTATTTTTTTATTTTATAAATTGTATTTATATAATCTTTTACTGTTTCTGAACTGAAAATAAATAAATAAACAAAAATTCTTAGAATCGTAACTGCCCTTGATTTTTTTTTCCTTTTCTTCTTATTACCTAATCCTAATCATAAAATGTGTAATACAAAAATATTTTTTTTGATTAATTTATGCATATAAGCTATATTAATAAAATAACTGTCATTCAAAAAAACAAACCTACGTATGTGTTTAAAAACTAACACATAAAACTTTTTTGTAAGTAAAATTTTAACCATTTTTTTCTTTTTTAACTAGGTTGTTTTTTTAGTTCTTTTTTTAAAGTCAAATATATGTTTTTTAGTAATTAGCCAGCTAAAATGCATATATTTTTTTTAATAAAAGTTCAGTGAATAAAAAAAATATTGTCACTTTAAATCCATTTGTATGGTTGCAGTCCCATGGGTAGTGCCACGGACACTGGCTCAGAAGCCCGAGGTTTGAACTCAACTCGACCATAATTGGTTTTCCATTTTATATGACGAGAAAAATAAAATGGATATACTTTGGGAAATCATAAGAACTTAAATAGTATGTTTTGAATTACGATACTTTATTATCACATTTTCTATGTACAATCGCTCTTTTTTAGATCATATAAATCACCATCATCATCATATATCTATTCGTATCTAATGGTGCATAGAAAACTGAAATGGAACACCAAATGCAGCGTATCTTGGTTATCTGATACATAAAAGTAAAGTGATTAAAATTACGCTTCCGGTACCAGTATTATTACAGTTGTAAACTATCTTATTTTTTTAAAAATTGAACCTAAGCTCTCAAATATTGTAGGTTCACGCGCAAACCACTCTATTTCTAGGAGAACTTCTCCCTACTCGTTTATATTTTTAGGATTTTTGAATAAGAGTGGCCATTGCGTTCCTTACACTCGTCTAGGGTTGCCGTTTTATTTCACACACAGAATTACCATTCACCGACGAAATATCAAATCATGCTTATATTTTAATTTATAATATTAAAAGCATACACTTTAGTTGGCTTAGCAGTTGTCGGCCTCGTGCTGTAATGGTAAACGCATTTGTTGTCGCACAGGTTCAATTCCCGACATGGTTGATATGAAATATGTATTTGAAAGGGTGTTTTTACACCAAAAATATTTCATAGTCCCTGGACTGCTAGTTGAAGCGTGAGACTGATCATCTAACCTGTTAAATTATCAAGATACGCTGCGGTTGGTGTGCTAATGCAGTGCCCTGTGCACCATTAGGTACGGAAAGGGAGAAATAATGATGTCTTAGCAGAATCCAATGAGAAAAAGGGTCATTAAAATGTTTTGCCAAAACACAGGGAATTATCAGCTATTCGGGATCTGAATCTCTACGCGTTGTAAAAACATTGAAATAAAAAAATATTTATAAATTTTCTGCATAAATAAACATACATATTTATAACCAGGGAATTTTTCGTATGTAAAACTAAAGTATTTGAACATTATTACGCAGTGTCCTCAGGTAATGTAAGTTTTCATTAAACATGGCTTGGCCTATTTTAAGTGGGGATTAAAAAAATAAAACTAATGGAGTATCAACTAAATAAGTAATTTTTAAAATCAAGTAATATTTTTTAAGGCTAAAAAGCTGAAATAACCGTAAAATATGGCATTGATTGACTTTTTCTGAACAGAGTTCGCTTCCGGCGTACTATAGTACTATTTGGTACAATTGCTTATTTACTATTAGATTGATTCAATTGTACGTTATTCAACGTGAACCAAAAGATATGTAGGTACAATTAAATAATATTTTTCAATTAAATATTCAATACGTTCTAAAGAAATTTGAGTATAAGGCAATTTGGTGAAAGCTTTGATAGTTCACCGAAACTGTATTTTAATTCAACTAAACATATTGTGAGCTATTCGTTAAAAAATACCTGGGCTGCGATTATAAACGCTATCTTCATCGGTACATATCGAGGCGGCAAAAAGTAAAATCGATGTTAACGTACGAAAATATATATATTTTTATGAAAATTATAAACACCTTCATCGGTAACCTGTAACTGAACATGTAAAAAAAATGTATGCATATTCTATTTTTCATACAGAAAACTGAACTAATTTGTAGATAAAACTAAAGATATATGTTAACATCCCATAGTTTGTTTTGTTTTTATAAGAGAGATTCAAAAAGATTGTCATAACTTCAATACTTCCTAACATTATTTACAGGGTGTTTATTTTTTTAATATTAATTTTTAAAATTTATTTTTTTAATCCAATATAAAATACGAATACATAGTTTACAATTCTTTTTTTATACAATAGGTATATTCAATATAATTTTATTTTTATTTATGGATGTAGCCACTCCACTGGCCCACAAGCATGTTTCGGAGTGTCAGTGTATTATTTATTTCATACATACATTTATTTCGTACATACTTTCACATCAATTGTTGTGCAAAAATTCCAAAAAAATATTAAAAAAGATTCTAAAATATACCTACATCAATAAAACGAGAAAAGGCTTATTATAATCTGATATATGAAACATATTCCTCAGCTTCCTGTCTATTCTTTTAAGCAATCTGTTTATGGACTCCAGCTTTGAAAATATTGTTTTTCATTTTGTTCACCAATATGTCTTTGCTTAAAAAGTTGTATAGCTTAGGGGCCAGAAAAGTATAATGCTTTTGTCCGGAATTTGTTTTTTTCTTTGGGAGCAGAAGCATTGTTTTTTTTGTCTTTGCCTAGTGTCGTAAATTTTTTGTCCGTCATTATGTCTCAGGATTTTGATGAAAATGTCTTAAAATTATCTTTATGTATATTTGTCTTATATCTAGTACTGGAAATTCCGTAAAAAGTCTGTCTTTAGAGTATTGGTAAAGCTTTTTGTTGGCTACTCTTAGTAAGGCTTTTTGTGCTTTCATTAATGGCTCTAATGTAGTTTTACTTGTTGCTCCCCATACTATTATTCCGTAACTGATAATTGATTGTGCTCGAGCATAGTATACATTAATTAAAGTAGTTTTGCTTAGGATGTTTCTAATGTTTTCAAATAAATATATTATTTTTCTTAGTTTGGTTGCTGACTTATCTACGTGTATGTTCCATTTTAAGTAACTATCAATGTGAATACTTAAATATTTTGTACTATTAACCTTTTCTATAGTTTGGCAGTCACAGTTACTATAAATAATTAATAATATTATTTATATAATATGATTAATAATTTGCGATATGATCTTTTAATTATTGGATTTTTTTGAAGGAAAGAATCTATAATTTATCAAAAAATTGAATAGCTGTAAAACGTTTTGATTAAATATTTAATTTGTTTTATGAGAACGGAATGAAAAACTAGTACATGCGTGTAAAGGACAGTACAAAAATGTTAGATCTAACACAAAACATAAAAAAATATAACAGAACCTGAAAACTTTTTCGTTTTGTATTATTTGCATTTTTTTATAACTGGGCCAATGCAAATTGTTATTTTTTTAAAAGAATTACGTAGGTCTGGAAACGGTACGAGATCTTGTTCTAGATTTGATGCAGTTAATATTGCTTTTGACCGAAAAACCTTTGAAATATGTGGTCATATTCGGAAAAGTTAGAACATATTCTATTTTTAAATAATTATTTGAATTATCAAAATTGAACAATTATCTGTGCACCGATACAAAATCTGCGCGCAAATCCTACGCCTGTTATACTTTGTCATTAACAGCGCGTTTTTGTAGTTATTTGTGTTACTTTATTTATCCGCTGTTTTATTTATTTCACAGCGCTTTTTCGCTTCACGATTGCCTTTCTTTTCTGAAATTTCTGATTTTCAATAATATTTTGCTTCATGTTATTTTAGGAACCTGATGTTGATTGTTAAACGAAGAATGATTTTTTTATTGTTGTCAGTAGTCGCGTCGTCACAAGATAGATAGTTTGGTCAACTGTGAAACTAGCCGTTATCTGTTATAGCGCCTAAAACATTTACGTACTGCGGATGCTTACACGCATTTTGTTAATCCCAGAACCTGCAATGCGAGCTTAAGAGTACTTATGCAATGAAACGAAACCAGAAAATATATATAATTTATCACTTTAGAAAAGTTAATATTTCGAATTTCTTAAGTTTAGCAGTAGGTACTCGTAAGATTAATATTTTGTTTTATTTTATAACCAATGCATTACATTATATAATTATCAAGGCAAACTGTTGGATTCTTGAGTTTTGCTTGCAGTTGTAGGGTCTATGAAAGTTATTAAAAATATTTTCCATTCTACTATTCCTATTTATTTTATCCTTAAGAAGGAAACCTTTTTGAGAAGCGAATGGGCATTTACAGGTCTTATGACCTGTCATTGACTTCCATATTCCCTTCTCAAAAATGTTTTCCCTTTTTGTTGCAGTAAATTTGTATCTCAACAACTCCCTAGACTCCCTAGGGAGTAAATTAACCCTGCTTACAAATATTTGGACATACTTTAAACATTTTTCATATTATACCGTTTATGCGGCTTAACTGTGGAATTAACTGCATGCCACATTCGCCAATGTTTAAAATCATGTCTGAAGAAACCTTTTATATTTCATCCTTAATCTCCTAGGCTTTTTCTTAAGGATTTATATTCAGAATATGTAAACCGTTTAAATCTGTATCATCAAAAATTTGTTTATGAAATTCATTAGATCGTTGTTATTTGGAATTTTGATATGTAGTCTGGTCACCACATTACATAACTCTCAAATAAAATTGAATCAGTACAAACAAAAAATTCGTATTCTAGCATTGAAATGTAATCTAGGCAGTACCCTACAGTCTTATGATCAGCGCCAATAACATTTTGGTCTGGATAAGCTGGAATTTAGGATGCAGATTTTAGACTTGACATATCTTTATAAGATAATTAATTGTTTTGTTGATTCTACATTTTGTTTAGATAATGTACCCTTGAATACCCCTAGTTGTTGATTGAGATTGTACACAACATTTTACCTTCCAACATTCAATAATAATATGGCCCACTTTAATGCATTATCACGTATGTTAAGATTATATAAAAATAAAGAAAGTAATGCTGACATTTATATTTCCAACGATGCATTGAATAATTATAGGAAAATTGTAACGCAATTTATAAAATCAAATAGTCACTCATGTTAGAAAGGTAAAATAATTGGTAATAACTTGTTAGTAATAATTTATTGTAAAAAAATTTATAGCAATCATAGAATTCAATTAAGCTGGCCTATTTAAAAAAAAATATTAAAAACATTTTTTTTCTTTATTTGTGCATGCTGTATTCACATATAATTAATGAACAATATCTAAAATAACAATATGGGTTATAAATATTGTTTATTGTTTGTGATATTGTTTGAAGATTCTCTATTTGGAAACTAGTAAATCGAACATTATTTTCGAAGAACTATTTTTCTTTGATAGGATACCATTGACATATTATGTATCACATAGGACATATGGCGTTCAAAGTTGCCGTTTTTGGCATAATTCATTTTATTTATTTTATTCGGTAAACAAACACAAATATTGCCAATTTCTTTGTATATTAGGGTAAGACACTCATGCACTCACCAAAAAAAATGTTTACACTTAATACACTAATTTAAATTATGTTCTAATATATTAAATGTAACAGAAACGAAATGAAAAAATACGTATATAAAAATAAAGTTATCTGTTTTTCTCAAAATTTCTATAATTTTTGACCTAAATTTACAAACATTGTCTTAAAAAAAATCTGAATTTTTTAAAAAGAAATCGGCCATTGCTCAGTGTTGATAGTTTTTTCTAAATGTCATTGCGACATGTGTTAATAAACGTTTGTACAAGTATTGTATTAAAATAGTGTAGAATAAAGCTACGTCTATCTTGCAGTTAATAATAATTGTTGTTTGAGTTGATTTTCACAAAACCACAGAAAAAATAGTCATTTATATTTATATTACTTACTAATTATGCACTTATATGTAGGTACAAATAAATAAACATTATTTGCAAATTACCTATAAAATAAATCAAGGGTCGCCACTGGTATGTACCCTATGCCCCGCCCCACTGGGCGCGGAAAGGGGAATAATGATCCATTTAAACCAATTTGTTATTCTGCAAAACATGATTCGATAAAATTTTATTTAAGTAGCTAAACTAGATAATTTTCCTTTTATCATTTATTTATCTTATGTCTTAGGTTCTTCGCTACACCGTATATATTTACTTGGAGACTTCTCTGTTTGACTGTGATTACTTTACCATATTAACGACGTATCAGAGTTTCGTCACACGTGGGGCACATTTGCACAATCAGTCCGACTTAATCCCGATTTACATTCTCGTCTTCTGTGCAGATCAGCGCAACACAAACGGCGAATACTACTGCCGGCTTAGCCCAATCTCGTTATACAATGCTCCATCGAGGTATTGTTGCCGTCACTTATTTCGGAAATTAATATTCAAATCACTAGGATTACTATCGCTAAATACTCTGAGAGCCAATTGGCCTTGATTCCGGTGCCAGATTCACTTAACGGGGACCAGATATATTGCGTATGTGTAGTTCTCCCCAGACGCCTTGTAAATTACGTCTTAGTATGGCAGATTAACGAAAATCGATACATAATAATTCTACTCGTAATGGGTAATAATTTTGTAGACTTAATATTATAATGCGAGTGAGTCAACTGTGATAAGACAGTTTACGATAAACATGCATATCAGTATAATATTGATTCACATCGAATATATACAATGCATACATATTACGAGTATTCTAGAAGCACACCTCAGTGTTTAAAATGCTTTATAAGACAGATTTTTCTTATCATGAGCGCGTTATCGGAGCTTTGTTAAACTCAAGAATTTGATGTGTTTTGTTATTCCTGGCTACTAAAAAATATGTATTTAAATTCACTCGTAAAGTTCTTGAATGAGTAAGTACATCATGGTGTACTCATCAAATATAAATATATATATTTTTGACAAATTGTAAATAACTCTCCATTAGAAAATGAGAATCAAAAGAATTAATTATTCATGTGCAATTGTTTGTTTTTGTTAATATTGGGTGTTAACATAAGTTGTGTCCATTCTTTTTAAATTTACCAATTGTAAAACTAAATGGTAAAGGTCATTGGAAACAAATGGTTTCTACAAGATACTGCATTTGATTTTGCGTTACAAATGCTTACAAGCCTACAAAATGGAATGTCAATTAGATGAAAGTAAGCATTTCTGACAGCTTTTCTGTTTGCTTTTAATCGAAAAATAAAGGAAAAAAACAGATAAGAAGAATAAGGAGAGCATATTACTGATTCTCGATAACTCTCCTTCAATATTATACAACTAAGTCTTTGTTACACCGAATGCGCCATTGATTATTCTCTTTCACTTTCGCAGATTCTTCCGAGTACTTTTCGTTCAAAAGTTTACAGTATTTCAGCCATCTTTACTGTAAGTGTCAGCGCCTCACACCCATATGCCAATACAGTACATATAATTTTTTGTACATGGTAATTTTGGTTTTTCTGTTTTCTGTGATTCTTTTTTTGATTACTGCTGGATCTTCATTGTTCTCAGTTATACTGGAGCCCAGGTTAGTGAATTTCTCCGCCATTTCGAAGGAGTAGATATCTTTGTATTGGACACAGCCTCTTGCTCTGTGCGATGGGTTCCTGATCTGTGTCGTCACTTTTGTTTTATCAACATTGATTTGCAGTCCCACATCTCGTGCACTTGTTTCCAAGGGATCAAAGACCTCTTCAACGGCTGTTATTGATCTCCCGACAATGTTGATATCATTCGCATATCCAACAAGTTGACTATTATTTTAACAAATATTGGAGCTAGTGTTTATCGACATTTTTTTATGACATGTTCAAGCACAATATTAAAAAGAGGTTAGGCCAAACCGTCTCCCTGTTTTAATCTCTGGGATACTGCAAATTCTTTCATTCGTTCTCCGTCTATTTTAACCTGACATCTTGAGTCTGACATGGTTGATTTGACAAATTTAATCAGTTTTGGATTTGATCAGATTTAATCAGATTTGAATCTGTAGCATAATATTGTATAGACACTTCCGATCTTTGCTATCATATGCTTGTTTGAAGTAAATAAATAGTTGGTGTATGTCGTCTATATCAAACTCCCAGCATTTTGTCAAAATTTGTCTCACGGTGAATAATTGATTTGTTGTAGATCGACCAGCTCGGAAACCTGTTTGATAATTTCTCAACATATTTTCTGCGTATGATTCAATTTTTTGTTTATATTGTGGTGAAGATTTTGAATGCTGCGCATGGAAGCAATATGTCTTTGTGGTTTTCGCATTTTAATTTATCACATTTTTTGTGGATATTATACTTATTTTACACTCTTCTGGTATTTTTTCAAGGGTCTATATCCATAAAATCAAATTATATAGTAGATGCCAAAGGTGCTAATTTACATATTTGAACAACTCGGCAGGTAGATTATCTTTACCAGGTGCTTTATTGTTTTTAAATCTCTTTAGTGTTGCTTTTATTTCAGACATCGTTGGCGGGTTCATCGGTTCTTCATCAGTACATACGCGAGCATATATATAAGTAATAATAAATCAAAGAAAACTAATACATAATGAAAATAATAACAAATTGAAAAAAAAAACTTTTTTTTTTCTTATGTGTCTCTATCGTAATTTTGACATGTTTTTTAAAACAATATTTTGTTTATTAGTAAGACTATTAAAAATAATTTTCAACTCAATAATTAATAGGAATCTCAGCCTCACTTTTTTTCATGCACATTACTGTATTCCAGTTTTTTCTTCCTGGATTAAAGCATTAGAGCAATGTATTTTTACACAGTATAGATATTTATCATTGAACTAAAGATAGTTCAAGACGTTGATTTGCTTATTTTTGATAAATTGTTTAATTTCTTATGGAAACTAGGACCATTCAAAAAACATAAGAAGTGGCCCTATTTATCAGTCGTATTTGGACGTAGGGAATAAAAACATGATGAATAATTTTTAAAAAGGCAAAAGGTTAAACATATACATATAAAATTGATACTCTTTAAAAATTGTCTGGCATTGTGTATTCTCTCAGTATTTAAAAAAAAAAAAGATTTATTAATTAAACTCTTCGTTTTGCATCTATGAAAGGTCTATAAGGTTTATGTCGGTTATAGACGGACCAGACTGCAGAAACATGAAGTGGTGTGTTTGAACGCTTGCCTGTACGTACACTGCACACTGCTCGGCTCCAGTTACCTTAATGGATGCTATCATACAGGTACATTGTAGCTCCCGGATTTTGCCCCGGTAAATAGTCACCAATGCCAAGTACCTACCGGGAACATGTACAGAAAGGTAAATTGAGTATGTTCGTACCTACGTTGTAACTAAAGCACCGTACTTAGTGGTGCGTGTACTGTGAGCTTTTACATCAACCCCCACAACCTGTTTGACAAAATTTTCTGTTCAATTTTAACTCTTTGCTCCCTGATGGTGCAAATTTGTTCTGGTGCAAAATAACTCGTACAACTCAATGATAATGAATTTGAAATAAATAATTGCTATCCGTAAATATTTTGACGTTTTTAAATCGTTTCAGTCATTTTAAAGTAATTGATTCTAAAAAATGACTCCTGGGGATCAGTTTTTTGTAGAGCTGTAACCCAGTTGGTTGTATAGAATAACTACTCCTTTACAAACGCAAACATTGTAATTATAAAAACAAGAATGGCTTTTTCGATATTTTTTTATTTATTATAATTTTGGTTTTCTATTTATTTTTGTACTTGTTTCATATAGAAAAATTAACTTTTTTTTTTTCGCAATTCCATGACGGTGAAAACTTGAATCAGTTTTTTTTATGAACAATGTATGGAGTTTAGGTTTTTTTAAATAAGAAAACTACGCATTTCTTTAGCTATAAAAAACATAATTCAAAAAGAAAAAGTTCAAAAACTCCACTAAATTAATCTTTGTTCAGTGATCAAAGAGTAACATGTGAAAAAGAACGCAATAATAACAAACGAATATGAATAGACAGAAAAAACTAAGAATTATAAATGATAAAGAGTGACCTATATCTCACCCGAGATGAAGGAATTATCTGAGAATGTGGAACCCTAGGCATTCACATTGCTTCTAACCTGTAGAACCTAACAATGACTTAGTTATAAGGAATAATTAAAGTTAAGTTTTATAAATATTTTGTTCAGAAAACATATAGATATACGAGATTAAATTGGAAATATCAAATTGAACGATTAAGATTTATGCTTAAATACAGAAAAAAAATATTTAAAATATAATTGATGTAGTTTAGAGTGTAATACTTGAAAGCAGTGAGCTTAATTTAACTCATTTTTTTACACGCTTTCTAAGCCATTAAGTTACTTAGTGAAAAAAAACTACCTTCCGCAATAACACAACAAAAACAAACACGGCTTTAATAGTATATTTTCATAATTAAAAAATAATTAGGTTTTACATAGATTCAATACAACTGCAGCGTTAAATCATTATTCGTATTTTAGAAAAAAAGTAACTTTAATAATAATATATTACAACAAAGATGAAGAACATTTTAGATAAGGTAATAAAGTAATATGTTAATATTAACAACTCCCCAGGGAGTTGAATCCAGTTCCTGTTTGTCTACAAAAATTCAGCCGAACTCAAAATATTATTGATAAATAAACCTGGTTCATGAAGAAGTATAAAAATTGAAAAATAAAAATTTCAGGCGTTGCTTAAAATGAAGGTGATATAATTCAATCAGATGAATCTCACCCGCATAAATGAAGGTTTCAGCTTTTTAACTTCAAAAATATCAACAGATGGAAGAGTAAAAGGAATATAGGTGTTCAAATACGCGCAGAATGGTGAATGTTACATAGTGTGTAAATTGGCCACTTAAACTAGCCAATGACAGGTCATAAGCCCTGTAGATGTCTAGAATTCTATATTACCTTCTCTTAAATGTTCTTCATCTCTGTTGTAATATTTAAATATTAACAGCTCCCCAGGGAGTTAAATCCAGTCCTTGTCTACAAAAAAATTGGACAAACTCAAAATATTGTTGTTAACTTTAATAATCTTCCATAAATCATCAAATATTAAAGCATTCAAATCTAAATTAAAGCAAACATATCAGACCTTCCCTATTCTAAACTGCATGCAGTTAAAAATTGTGTATCTCTTAGAATTTTATATCTAATTAAAAAAATACTTATTTTAGATGATAAAAATAGAATGTAAATAAAATATAATACATGTATATAAACAAACTCCTTCTCTTAAGACGTTTTCTTACACTATTAGTGAGGTAGAAGCGTCATTAGTTATTATGCATTTACAAAACATGAATAATTTTATTGCTATTTCATAAATAAGTTTTTCAATAAATAAGTTTAAAAAACTAATATCTGGTTTTTGTATTTTGAATAGTAGAAAAAAAGGTGAAGGGTTTAAACAATATTTATATTTTCTTAAATGTTGTGTATATAACAAGCATTTTTCTTATTATATTTATTACAAAAAGCCACCGGCTATATAAACAATTTTGAATAAATTTCAAGTTTAAAAAAATACACTTATTAATTATTTAGACCTTTCTACTTGAGATTGATTTTTTTCTGATGAAACTTTGAAAGAAATAAAGGAGGCTTTTAATGATGCGTAAAGGACGTGTTTTTTTGTATAAATCAATAATAAAATGAAAAATATTAGAAAAATACATTTTTATAATAAGAAAGACAAATGTATGAAATAATCGTTTTAATGCATATGAAAGTAAGAAAAATTACAATTAGGAAATATATTTATTATATATATTTGACCTAAACCAATAACAACAGTTATTTGAAGAAACACATGTACAAAAAACTGAATAGAAAAAACATAAAACTATGTAGCAGCAATAAAATATTTGAATAAAATATATTCATGAACCCGATCAACGTATAAAATTTTGAGCTAACCCGTGCCAATCTATATTCCTACCATAAAGTGTTAATGATTAAAAGATTACGAAAAGTCGAAAGATCTATCCCGAAAAATTCGAAGGTGCGTGACGATCTACATATTTTGGATGTTGGGGCATAAAAATAAAAGTTGAAAAGATTGGATAAACAGCAAATTTTACTTCTGGTGACAATGAAACATGAAAAGAAATTGCTTGCAACAGAGATGGGACATCACTTTTAGCATTAAGTATTTTAAAAATGCAAAGAAGCTCCATCTCCATTTTAAGTGTTTATTATCAATATAAATATTTTATTATTCAATTGTTATTATTTTTAAAATTTTTGCATGGGCTGTGCCCCCACTGATACAGGGTTGAGATAGTTTAAAAATAATATCCTGAGGGAACCCGGATACCTTAGTTTTTCTTTAAAAGATTCTTTTTTTTTTTTTCAATTTAAGCAACGTAATGAACATGTTTTTTGGTGAAAAATTGTAATTATTTTTTTTTTTAAGTTTTGTCATTTTATCTTCATTTACTTTAACCAGTATACTGTCCGTCCATTCTTGCTTCCTAATACAAACGTTTTGCATAACGATGTTGCTTTATTCAAAGTACCTAAAGCTACTCGACCCCCCTTACCTCCCTGCAATTTTAGTTGAACGTTGTTTTATCAGAGATTTGTATTTTTACGAGCTTATGTGTGGGTTGGTCCATAAATTCCGATGCACATGTGGTGTGTATTCAAATATACGTAGCTATACATGTTCATTCAACAAAAGTTTAGTAGATGCAACATTGTATACAGCAAAGGCTTTACTTACGTTCGCTTGTTTTGATTCGTTTTAAAAAGCAGAATTTGTTTGCATAGTAAAATAGATACGTTTATCTGACGTCTATGCGAAGTGGTTTCTCCTTAGAATACCAAGATGCTTGGAAGGGGCTTTTTATTTATGCATCTTATTTCATTTGAAAGCATTCTGTTTAGATTTAGGAAAACAGTAAAGATAAACTTCTTCCGTGCGATTTAAAAAAGTACTGGCACCTCTCTTTCTTTTATTTAGTTATATTAAAAAATCCTAATTATATATTTGTTGTTACTTTATAATCATCATCATCATCATCAGCTGTCTCTTGTCCAATGTTGAACATAGGCCTCCTCCTTTAGTCTCCATCTATCATTATGGGGGGTTATTGTGGACGGCCACAATTAAGTAGCTCCATACCACGCTGTCCAGACGGGTTGGTATGGGAGATTTTTCGGATTTCGTTCCTTATGTGCTACGGAGATTTAAGTTCGAGCCAATGTTACGGTTATTCCGCTGATTTTCGGTCGTCAGAGCCTCGTCAGTTATCTAGCAGGGGGGACCACGAGCAGGTGAGGTTGACATTTGGGTTGGCCAGGTGTTCTTTCGCCAACGCCATTTCCCCCCCTGTTATTACTTACAAAAAAATATTAAGTTTTTTACATAATGAATTGATTCTTTTTTTTTCCCCTTTTTATCTCTAGTGTAATTTGCATGTTAGTGTAACTAGTGTCCTGTCAAAGAGACGGGTACGTCTCGAAACCGGCAGTTATAAAAAAGTCGGTAAGTGGTTATGTACTATCATTTACTTTTTTTTTTGCAGGAGCACAGTAACGCTGTGTTTTTTTAAAAATCTTAAATGAAGTTTATTCATTTATATCGTTAGATATTTTTTTTTTTTTTTTTAAATACTATCTACAAATTTTTATTAACAATCTAGTATTTTAGCGTTCTTCTTTTTCCTCATTCTATTTCTGTGCACTCCTCGACAAAGGCTTTCTCCATATCACTCTGCTCTCTTCATACTGCGTCTAGGCCACACTAACATGCCGGCCTAGGTCATCCCTCAACCTTAGTTGAACGTAGTTATGCAGAAAACAGCCAGTCCACAATTTTGAAAAATTAGTAAGGTCAATTCTATGTTCTGCTAAAAAAAAGCCAGACCGCTTTTATACAAAATAATCACCTTCTGAAAATGGTGTCGATCACAAAAACAACATTTCTTAATTTGCAGTAAACACCCACAGCACTAGCAAAATCTTATAGTACTTTAAAAAACATTAAAACTTGTGAAATACATAATAAGATTCTTGTTTTCAATTTATAAAAAAACTAATGTATTTATTGTTGATCATTTGTTAAAGTCAAAAACATTCCAACTTTTGTGTGGATTTTTTTATTATTTCATCATTTCAAAAGTGCTGTTATTTCGGTTTCACTTTTCTATGGCTGGCTGTTTTCTGCATAACTACGTTCAGTTGTGGTTTCTCTGCACTTCTTTTTGTTGTTAGAGGTCTCCTAGTCAACAGGCTTTTTGCCCATTTTTCATCCGAGCTTTTGGCTACGTGGCCTGCCTGTCTGTGTTTAAAATTTGAGTTCTCGCGATTTTTAGCTAAGATTGTCAATAAGAATTTCTCAAAATATTTTTAAAAAATACAAACGACATGACTCGAAACAAACAAGTTTTGTATAGTGTCACTATTCCTATCATCATCATCATCATACTCTTTTTTTAAATACTTTTTATTTTTTCTATTTTGTGTATTTAATTATGTATCTATCTAAATTTGTTTAATTCGTATTTAAATATTTATATCTAATATTTTTTTACATTGTTTTCTTTGAAATTTTGTAATTTATAATTTATTTTTTTGGATTGTTATTCTATCACATCAAATGTCACTGTAATTTAATTAAATTAATTATACCATGTCTTTTTTATTACTAAGTATTATGGCTTGACATGGGCCTAGCCTAAAGAGCCTTAATAAGTTCATTAATATTTAAACGAGTCTAATTTTGAATGAATAAATAAATATATACATATCCATGTTCACATCCAGTGAAAGATAAAGCACTGCATCGACACCTACTCTAATTGGAGAGTAGCCGAACCAATATATTTACATGGAAGGTTAGGTGATCATTCCTACGCGTCAGGTACAGCAAAAATGAAAACACCTTTAAAATCAATATTTCACATTTCCTGTCAAAAACCGAACTCTGGAGCTCAGGAATGGAAGGCAAACACGCTATCCACTACACAACGAGGCGGACTTGTCTCATTTGATTCCTCTTTTCAGGATTTTTTTGAGGGTAGCAATTGAGTAGAATACTCGTCCCGGGTTGTTGTTCTATTTCACACAAAGAACTGGTTTTTTTTATATAGTTATTTACAATTTGAAATAAAAAAATCGTTAATGCATAAAATCAAATCGTTAACAATATAAAGGTTTATTCTGTAGAAGATATTGCCATTTTTAAAAAATATTTCAAGTTTCAACAAGTTTCACTTTAAAGCTATACCTGGTCTTAAGTACAATGCAAAGTAAAAGGTTTTTAGCGTGGTTGTGCTGTGGCGTGGTCTTGGCTTGATTTTACGTTAAATAAATTGGCACTTCATAATTTTTTAATCTTTTTGTATTACAAAGAAAACTTCCAAGAAAATTTAAGTGACGTAAATGAAGAAATTTCAAATTAAGATAAACAGTTAGCACAGTTTTAGAAAGAAATAACTCATACATATTATCATTATTAAATTTATAGTTTTAAACAGAACAAAAGAATTGTATAATTTTCATCACAATGACGAATCTATGCTTTAAACAATAATAACAAATTTACATTTCATTAAAAAGTTTTCACAATCATTTAATATTTGTTTATTTATAAACGTTTTTCTTTTAGTTTTTAAACAGCAATAGCAGTATTTTAAAAATATGTTATAAACATATTAACACGAAGCCATTGAATTTATAATAAACAATCATTCAATCTGAGGAAACGACTCACATTACGACAAAATGTATAACTCAATTCGTTTCTATTCGTTTTGTTTGTTTGCGTAAATTACTCAATTGTACAAACCCCACGTTAAACCGTAAATAGTATTGAAACATGCAAGCGAGTCAAGTTCAATCCATTTATATAAAACAGAAATCAACCAGCTTGAAAGAATGACTCTTATCCGAGCTAAAGATATAAAATTATAATTCACGCACATTAAAAATTTTCAAAACCTTTTTTACTTACTGGCTAAATCTGACGGTTGATTTTTAAGTTAAAATTTTCACACATCACGTTAACCAGTGAAAAACATAAATAATAACAAATATTAAATTTTTATACTTCAACAAAACAAATGTTAATAACACAGCATGGATTTCGAAAAATAAAACTCTTTTTCAAGTAAAAAAAAAACATATTTGTTAATAAGTAAATTTTTACATAAATATTCATTTCTATTTTTTAAGCGTTTATTTTTTAACTAACAAATAATTAAAATCCCACTAAGCCACTTTCTGCGGCTTGTTATTGTAAAGTTAACAGCTCAGACACATGAGTTTATTATCACAAATATTTTAAAGGATCAAAAACACAACAACAATAATAACAATAAAAATACAAAAAATGGCACATCAACCACAGTAAATTCAAACATTTGGAAAATCAGCAAGGAGTTTCCCACTTAAATTCATCCAGCTAAGGAAAATCCTGTTCTTAAAATAGTTAACATAGTAAACTTAACATAGTTCTTGAAAATAGTTTTTGTTCTTGAGAGCTTAATACGGTATTCCAAAGTATTGAACACTGCCGGTGCGATAAAGGAGAGATGTCTCTCAGCAAAAATCGTACGGGTTTTAGGTATGACATAATTTGTACCCTGGGGAAACCTCGTACGTACGTTTTGCTGAGATTTCTCCTTATTTTTCGACCAGAAGTGTGTAAGTGCTTCTTTTAGGTACAGTTGTCTCATATTTAGCGCCTTCATGTATTGGAACAATGGTTTTGACCGATATGTTGGAGGGTACTTTAATATTATTCTCAATATAAATAATATTATTCTCAATATTAATATATCGGTGGATTGAATTGGTTTTAAAATAAATATAAAAAAACATGACTCACTGTACCTTATTATAATAAAAACAACAACCATGATTCGTAAAAAGCGTTTACTTATTTAAAAAATACGACGTTATTTTTTACAGGTTTTTCCTGTTTTTTTTTTATTAAATCTAAAAAAAATAGAGGGTAATGAGGTTGAAGTGTTTCAATTGAAATTCGATTTCGCAAGCAAAATCGCCATTTGTAAACTACAATTGTGTTGATAGAGTCTAACTAGAACAGAAATTTACTATATTACGTGTAACATGATCGAACTATGAACCGAGCAATTCATCAAGTGACTATATATCACTAAATACAGCCATTCTACGATAATACATGCAAATTATACATTCCTTATCGGTTAGCTAGTAAAATGGTGGCTAGCACGAACGAAACAAAGGAAAAATGCTTAAAATGGTCAAGTCAAACCCGGGAACTCGCCAACAATTTGCTTCTAATACAAACTCAAATTTAATCTTCGTACTATTAATTTTGTCTTTTTTTCTTATTCCCGCCTACATACAACAAGCAATCTGTTTTTAGCATGTTTATACCATATCGAAAGCTTTCGATTATGTCCCGCAACATAGCCATTTATTTTATAATTCGGATTGTGTAACGTGCACCCTAATGTATTTTATTTAAGCCCCTTTTTTATAATTTAATGTCTTACTCAATTCGGTGCCACGTAATTAAATGCATACTCGTGATATTTTTTTTAAAAGTAATTAAATGTGTTTCGTCTCCCCAAGGGTCAATAGTGTCGTATTTAAGCAATGTTTTTACACCCCTCTGAAATTGTAAGGAAAATAATAATTACTTTATTGTGCTGAAATGGTAATTTTTTAACAGTTGGGAGCAAGGGCTATTGGGGCATTAATTCACCTTACGTTGTTTTTTCCAAAGCTTTTTTCAGAAAAGTTCGTATACCTGTGCGACAAATATTCGTCACAAGTAATGAGAATATAATATTTTGTCTTATTAATTTCACCTACCGTATAAGTAAGGTAAAAAAACGGGAATATTTTAATTTGACAGAAAATGTGTTCACAAAAGTAGATTTTTTGTGCAGCTTTGTTACAGACAGAGTTATGGATATAGAATAGTCCAACTCTTCCACAACTCATCCCATCACCCAAAATGTATCCAAGTAACCAGTAAATCTTAATGTTTCTGACCCTGGTGAAGGGAGTTTCGTTTTGGTTAAATTTACTATTGCTAAAAAGTCTGATAAATACTATGTTGGGAATGTATTTAGTTTTGAAAATGTAAGACAAGAGATTTTTGTGAAAAGGGTATTTTTTCTAAAGATGCCAGACATTCTTGAAATTTCTACTGTAGCTTTAAATGATGTTAAAATAACACTTTCCCAGCCAAGGTATTCAGGCACAATAAAAAGACAACATTGCCATTACAAATTTCTAGTTCAATTTGATTGTATTAACGTTTGTTGATTTTTTGTTTTTTCACTTACCTTCTTTAACTTGTAAAAATATTTAAATACGTTTTTCTCTTCATTTTTAGTTTTAATTATATTATTTTTATACAACCTTGAGTGAATTAATATAAAGGCTAAAATTTATTATACTTTTAGCTGATTTTATTTTAATAACAGCACCATCATGTAAATGGTTCAATTCTACCCACCACTTGATTCAATCCTACCCGTGCACGGGTAAAAGTGAACCAGTAGGTGTCTTGCTGTATTTACTAAAATAATAAAGAACTTAAACATAATATCAAATTTGTTTTATTACCATCATATAAACAACAAATTTAACTTACATAGGCAGTTTATTCTGCTGGTTTATCTTGTTTCCTTTTCCCAGAACAACAGTTTTATAAAAAAGTGGTTCACTCCGACCCGTGATTCCCTATACCTAAATAATGTAAAAGTCAAAAACTTTATTCAAATAATAAAAATTATATGTATATTTATAAAGTTATTTATTTCAAAAATCTGGACATGATTATCCAAATAATGATTGAAATAGTTTAAATTAAAGTATTTTCTACCATTATTATTTTAGAGTTTAATTAAATTAGATGCATTACTCTTGCGTGAATCATATGTATATCTATAACTTTATTCACATAAATTACATCCGGAGTTTTTCTTTTTGTTGTATTATTTAACAATAATTGTAAATAAAAAAAAAAGAAATCATCATTATTCCCTTTCTGTACCGAATAGTGCATAGGGTATTGCATTGATATACCAATCGCAGCGTATCTTAAATATATTTTTTTTGTTACATGGGGGTCAGATGCTCAGTCTCATGCATCAGGTGCCAGTCCAGGGTACTTTGAAATATTTAAGTGTAAAAACACCTTTTCAAATAAATATTTTATGTCAACCATGTCGGGAATCGAACCCGAGACCTCTTGCATGGTAGGCAAACGCGCTGACCATTACACCTAGAGGCTAGAAAACTGCATTTAAATCCTTATGAAATTGACATATTCTATCACAATATATCTACACAGGTTTCAGTGACGTCAGGAGCTTTATGGCACTACCCCCATTTTTCAGAATATACTGCGAAGCTGACATGTCTTCACTCGATTTACCATTTCAGTATTATAACCTGAAAGTCTTTAAAAACTCGTGTTGGTTAAATTCGGTTTTCAATTTGCACACATAAATAATAAGTATTTATTTATATACTCACTTTATTTTATTTTTTACTCGCATTCCATATTTTTTTTTAAAACATTAATTTAATTTATTAAGCTAATTTTATCATTTAAAAAAAAAAAAAAAATGCATGTCACATATTTATTAACTGTATTCTTTAACATCCAGAGAACGAAAAATACATTTTTTGATTTCTTTGAATGGGGTGGGGTTTTTTTTAACCATAATGACATGATGAAAAAATCTATACTTCTAAATCAAAAAAGAAAAACTTTATCTTGCGTGTTGTATAAATATTGCCTTTTATCCTATCAGCATTCTGCGATTTTTTTCAGCCGCAGGAGTAAATTGAACTTTGAATTCGCAAAACATGGCCATGTATCTTTCTACCTACTTTTTCTTGGTTCTTCTGGTAGGCCTTATTCTCACCACCCGCCAGCAATGTCTGATGGATCGCCCTTACTCTGACGTAAAAAGTTTTTCCATAAAAAACCCCAGTCAGCCCAACAAAGTCGATATCGCCTTATAATGTTTGTCCAGTCAGGCGCCTAAAACACACTCTGCTCTCTTCTCGATACGCACAAAGTTATGAAATTGTGTTTTGATCCGAGAAAAGTTTTTCCGAAAGATACAAAAAGTAACTTATATCCACCACGTGAAATGAAATATTCGGTTAGTTTAGAATTTCAGTATTTTAATAACAACTATTCATAGTTACTAAAGTCGTACATACTAATTTTTTTATTTGAAATTTTGGAATACCATGTAAATTTAATACTTACATAAAAAACAAAAAAAAAATATTTGAACTTGGTGAACTTGCTATACTATTTTAAGGAAAAAAAATTATGGCGTAAATGGTGGTATAGCAATTGGTGCCGTGGCGCAGTTGGTTGAATGGCCAACTGTGAAACTCGGGTCCCGCATTGTAGGTTCGGTTCTTGCCTATTACAAGTAAAACATCAATTAAATATTCTTCTCTATTTGTCTGGGTGTTTTGGTGTATTTTTGAACTTTCTTCATATCTCCTCTTTTCCACGCGTGTCATATAATCGTTGAAATGTTATTTTCAATTTATTTATTATAATTTTTCAAATATGTAAAAAAAAAACTTTTATTCCTCATTAAAATAAATATTTTATTTACGTTCTATCCTTACTACTTATAAAAATGTTTTTTATTTATTTTCTCGTTGAGTTATTTAAAGTAATAAATTTTTTCAACTAATTTATAAACTGAATTTTTATGATTTCTATTTGTTTTATTTATTCCTTTTGAAGTAAATTAAATTTCATAAATTATTTTTTGATTAGGGATTTTTCTTGCGTACCTACATACGGATCCATCTTAATAATCTATTTTTCTTATTTTTCGATGGCGCTACAGCTTAAATCAAGTCTGGGTTTCCTTCAACTTTTGCCTCTAACTTTGCCTGTCCTCAGCAGCTTTTTTACGATTTGCAACTTGTAGAAGCTGTGCTGCATCTTTTTTTACTTCATCTTCTAGCCTCAGTTTAGGTCTTCAAATCATTTTTTTACCCCCTGGATGTCCAGTCATGACTCTTTTAGTTACTCGCGCATCAGGCATTCTTTGTACGTGTCCAGCCCATCTCAACCTGAGCAGTTTTATGTGCGTTAAGATATATGCTGTACAATTCGCCATTTTGCCTAATGCGCCACTCTTCTTCATCTTTAACGGGACCACAGATTTGACAATAATTATATACATATTCAAATTAAGATGTATCGACATCAAAAATAGACATATTTATAATGTAGCTTGTGGTAATGCAGCTGAGAAGTACAACAATCATAAAGCTATACTGCTTAAGCCATATATTAATATATACTAAATAATGGATCAAATAATACCTTCTGACATAGTAATATTTTTTTTTTTAAGTATTTAAAAATATGTTTACAATTGTACATACGTAAGCTCTACATAAGAATATTTATGCAATTTTCAAATCTTAAATCTTGATTGCATAAGTTTGGAGAGACTTTAATTTGGTTTTCAAATTTAATGACCAAATTTTCTAAAAACTTTGTTTTTGCCGACGATAATAATTGAGTAATGTCGTCAAATATAGTCAAGCATACTTTATTCGTGAAAATCTATTTTTATATACGTTGCAAACGTTTTGAAGAAAATGCTCTGCAGAGAAGATAAATGGCTTAAAAGATGAAAATGCACATTGTGACTTTGACATTTCTTTCATATATTTCATTTCGTATGTGTGTTCAAGAAACAATTTCAAAGTGATTTATGTTTCCCCTGTATCAAAAACATGAAAAGGTCACATTATTTAAAAATAAAATAGTGGGATGCCTTAATGACTTATAATAAAGCTAAAAAAAATCGAAATCCCATCCCCCTCAATTATTTTTTACGACGATATTGTGAGTTAATATTAAGTGAAATTCATCGAAAGCATGTAAAAACAGCATCAATTGGTAAAATTGCAGTATTAAAAAAACGTACATGCTCATAAAAATAAATCTTTCAAATATCTATGAGTAAGCAAAAAAATTAAGTTACGTTTCTACACAAAATAACAAAACAAATGCACTGTTTGTATTATTTATATAAAAAAAACAATCATGGTACTTTTTAAAAAAATCATCCTTCAACTACAAAAAACATCATAAAGTTCATTCAACTATTGTAAAAGCGTCATAAACTTTGCTAAATTAAAACCAAAACGATTAATTATTGTGTTCATTGTTCATAACAAAAAAACACTGAAATGTTTCGATTTGTTATAAAATTTTTATATTATTTCAATGAGCACTCTTTAACGTTGGTTAAGCTCAATCTATCACACAATATAAGAAATCCAGATAAAACCTGTAAATCGAACGTCCATGTCGATATATTTTTATTACTTATAGATAAATACAAGTTATTTAATGACATCAATGTTTTCCCAAATGGAATAATTAAATTCAAAATACTTACAAGTATCATGACATTACGTTCACCAGTATCTATGCAGCATATTTTTATTTTTAATTCATTCAAGGGAATTCAAAATTATAATAAAATAAAATAAAAAAATTGTTTTTATTTAACAGATTGAAGTCCTGAATGTATTGGGTGTAATCAAGATTCTGTGAATCCAAACTTTATACGTATATTTTTGATATGATGGCTACTCCTCATAGTTGGGTTCACGGTTCGCCATGCTTGAAAGTTCATTTCCTACTCATGAAATATTGATTTAAAATGTTATTTTTGAAGCAAAAGAATCTGCTTAGAGGATCGAAAATGAAAACTTTAAGGGCAACCACAGAGAAAAAATCATTAGAGATCGAATCCTCAATGAAGAAATATGAAAGACCTGTAGCTCCGAAGATGATGTGCGATGGAGCCGAGCAAGAAGATGATTCTAGAGAGATCGTGTAAATAAAATTGACAACTCTAGAATCCCCAACGTTACAGCTTATGAAACTCCACGTGTTCATCGTCTTCCTGGAAAAGCGCCTAAAAAAAGACGGACAGCTGGATCTCAACGTCTTGAGAGTAGCAGCATTTAGACAGAAAAAAATAAATAAATAGGAAAAAACGCTAATTTTGTTGTTTTTGTGGTTACTTGACTAGCGTCCGAAGAAAAAAACTGGTGATCTTGCTGTTATGTACTCGTGATCATTTATATACTGCGCCATGTACGGACGCTTAAGTTTAAAGAATATGATAATAATGTCATGCAAAATAAATTGGCTGTTTTTTTTTAGAAAAACGTTTTCTTTTATAAAACAATAACTCGAATCTTTTCTATATGAAAATCACCCTACAAAAATACGAATATCACGAGGATTAAACTTCACGCAGGCTGTGTAGTATAAGGGTGTACATTTAATGTGCGTGCACCCGTCAGTCTCGTATTTGAGGGGAGTTGTGTTTGTATATTGTAAAAGCAGGGGATAGCTAACTTCAACTGAGGGAGCGTTCATACATTACGAGTAGTAAAAAATGTAATTAAACGCACGATTCTGGAAAATCAGAAACAAAGGAAATAAGAGAAATTCATATTTTTTCTGGTGGGTGATTTTTCTAGCATCTGACAGTAATGATTTTTTCTTACTAGGTTACGATTTTAGAATGGATACGAACCAACGCATCATAACAAACCTCATTTATTTGATTGAATTTTAACCACTAAGATATTATTAAGATTAACGTATTACAACAGAGATAAAGAATATTTCAGAAAGGAGAATAAAAAACTTTGTGATTATTTGAAAATAAAAAATTAATACGGGTGATATACATAATAAAATGACAAATAAAAAGAAAAATCATTCGTTAATGCAAAAATCCCACAAATCCATTTTTTGTGGCTTGTTGTTCTCTTAGCATTAAAAAAGCTTATGACCATTGGCTAGTTTAATAATACTAATAATAATCATTGTTTGTTAACAAAAATAACAATTTCTTTATCTCCTACCTACACACTTAGATAGTAGATCTCTCTGGTGTGAACCCTCTTGTCTGATCTCTCTGGATCATTTCTAGTCTGCCTAACTAGGTACATCCTGTTTTAAGGCAGACATTTTTATGCAAAATAAATATTAAAATGACTACCTACTAGTTTATTTATTAAACAATTTTACAATATTAATGTATACCATTTATTATTTAAGAATATTTTAGAGTAAATTTTCCTATTTTTTTCTTCCTAAACCCAGTAACCAATTTTTGACAATTTTATTTAATTTAATCCAGGTGTTAGTTTTGTAATATTCGGGTAACGTATTGAATATTTTGGAGCCCAGAAACCTGAAATTTCTTTTCCCGAATTTAGAGTTTGTGGTAAACCTTATAACCTATCCTGTAGTTTGACTTCTGGTAGTGTTTTTTTTTTGGGATTTGGTGGTATAATTTGCTTTTACAAACATTTTTATTCTCAAAATATAAAATTACCTTATATCTAAGATCTCAAATTCCTTCAATAACTTGACGCTGGAGTTTATTGCTGATTTTTGAGCAGATTTGTTTAATTGGCTATTTTACTCACTGTGAGTATTTACTATTTGCCAATGTTTCAATATACATATTTCTTTTATTTTTCTATTTTTTTGTGAAATTAAAGAGCTAAAACTTTACGACTGATACTAGTATGACTCAATTATTTCACCTTCTCCAAAATGTTCTCCATCTATGTTGTGACATGTTAAGATGCATTGGCTTCAATGCACCTAGCATACCAATTAGAAATCCTCGTCATCATCATTTTAGCGCCCGGTGGTGGGCACTGCTTTAAAAAAAACATAATTGAATAAAAACCACCGTACGAACGTATTTGAAGTCATTCCTCCCAGGAAAAAAACTCAGGATATCAAGCACGGAAGGCAAACGCGCCAACCGCTACAATACGAGGTAATTAACTTATTACTTGAGAGCAGCCATCGAGTTGAAATGACTACTGCAAGATTCTGATTCTATTTAACACTTACATTAATTTGTATTCTTCACCTGCCAAGACTCATACATTATATTCCTTTTTTTTTTTTCTTAGAAAAAAATATATTTGCGTTCCTATGATTAACAGAAATAGTTCAAGTTTGGATTAATTTTATTTTAGTTAATTACTGTGTTAAAAAATAGGAAACAAGTTGTGGCAGAGTGGAGTTTGAGAACCCCTTGAACCGGAGTCCACGGGACCACAACACTACTAACAATCTCTAAACAAATACAAATATTTTCACGACTTTTTTAAATTATGTTATTTGTAACACAATAAACCGTAAGGGCATCCATAGTTGAATAATGTTTTTTTTTAACATTGAATTGCATCTCGAAATTTGTTAGTTTTATTAAAATAAAACGGTCAGTGTGAGGATTGTGGATGTGGCGTGATGCGTGAATTGAAGTGTGAATGGGGTTGGTGTCGGCCTCATGGTGCATGGTCAGCGCATTTGCCTACTATGCATGATGTCTCGGGTTCGATCCCTGACATAAAATATTTATTTAAAAAGACGTTTTTAAACTAGAACGATTCGTAGTCCCTGAACTGGTACCCGAAACGTAAGACTGATCATTTTACCTTCTGATACTTCAAGATACGCTGAGATTTATATACCAATGCCGGGCCCTATGCACTATTAGGTACGGAATGTGAACGATGATGATGTATGTGAACTGTGCATTTTTAAGTATCTTAAGTTGAAAATCTTCTCTTAATATTGCTTTTAAAATTTTAAAGAATAGTCGTTTTTTTTCTTTTAAATTATTTCTGAGCATGTTTTAGTATTTTTTAACTTTTAATTTTTATTTTTAGAATGGTTTTTTTAAATAATATACTGATTTTCTTTTAATTTATTTTACTGTTGCTTTTAATAATTTTTTTTAATTGCTGAAAATATTTCTCTGTTTTCCTTTTTGAAAATGTTTCTTGCAACCGAGCATGTTATTTTTATACTGACTTAAATAAATTATTTTTTAAAAAACGCTTTTAGATTTTTTTTCATTTGTTAAATTACTTTCACTTGTGTAAATACTGATTAGATACGTTTAACATAACTTTTTTACCCGGGTTACTTGGCATTAGTTTTTTTCTTGTAATAACTTTGACCATGTTTTTATTGATTTCAATTTTATTTGAATTATTTACCTACTTTTAGTTTAGTTTTTTTCCCTAACTTATTTTATTTTATTTTGTTTTATTTATTACTAACGTATAATATATACAAAAAAAATTACAGGACTCACCAAGCCAATTAACGTTAATTGTTGGTGAAGATTCGTTACATTAAAACTTGTGATTATTATATTTGTATAATAATAATAACTTTAAACTTTACTATAAGAAGCAAGAAAATATATTTATTATGAATAATGTTTGGGAAAGTTTAAAATAAAAACATAAAATAAGAAGGACAAAATATTATAATTCTACTCGAAAGAATAAAACTAGTTAAATGATGACCCCAGAATGTAATAAAGTATGAAAACTTCACTGGTCCATTAAAATTAACTCTAGTTTAGTATACTTTAAACTATGGCATTGCACTGAATAAAAAAGTAAATAAAAAAAACTTGCATACAGGTAATATGAAAGTTATGAATCTAAATTAATTTTAAAGTACCTTGCATCCCCATCGCGAAAATGTTGTTCTATTCATTAACAAATGTTTCGTCAAAAACTTTGCCTTTTCCGTTTGCTAATTAAGTTTGGAAATTGCTCCTGCCTTAAAATTACATTGCCGGTTGCAGATGACAATTTCCCTAATAGATGGCAGTTGTACGCTTTATTGCCAGAATACGCTCAAAATATGAAGTCCGGAGCAAGAGACGTAATCGGAATGTAGAAATAGCGAAAAAAGTTTTCCGGTTTATTTGAGTACACAACTTCTTTACTGGAATTCTGGGTAATAATTGCACCATAAGGAGAAAACCTTACAATATCTCCCCTTGAATTTAAATTAATTCGTTCCTACCCTTCGTTTCTAAAATTTATTTGGCTTTTTGTTTACCCGTTTAAATCGTGAGATCTAGAAAATAAATTACAAATATAATTAAAATGTCCGCCTAAATTATCTACTACATTAAATCAGGTTGACGTTTCATTTAAATAGTCGAGATAAAGTATTAGTAAAAAATATTTAAGCAATGTGTTAATTATTATTCCACCGCTTTGTTTTCACAGGGATAATAAATTACGACATATGAAGTTAATAAGCGAATAGGATCATAAATTTAGTTTGTTAACTAAACCTGCGTAATAAATAATTTAAAAATATTTAATGGTTTCAACGCAGGTGATATTTATAGTATAAAAATATTGGGGCAATGACATTTATAAAACTAATTTTTTTTTAAACTTACTAATTGACAGTCCCTATGTACACAATCAAACTTGTATTTGGCGAGGTTTACGAGAGAGCAAAACAAAGCTCAATATTTTTTAAGAAGCTTTCGGATACTATAGAGTTACCAAACGTGTGTCAATTGTATTTCAATAGACACATGTTCGGAAACCATACAGTATCTGATAGCTTCTAAATAAAATATCAAGTTTTGTTTTTGCTCTCCTGTGAACTTCGCAAAATGCAAATTTGATAGTACACTTAGGGACCTTCGTAAGAATGCAAACAAATAAGAAAAATTTGTCTTCATGATGATTCTCTCTACAAAAGTACTCAAATGCTGTGAATAGTTGGTACCACAAAGGAAATATTATTTATCTTACGCTTCGGAAGCCTTTCCATAATAACAATGAAAATAATCAACAATGTTGTTAGGATAATATTTTTAGACGACTACTGGAATCAACTGCTTAGGGACCTGTTAATATTTAAATTTAGCAAAATAACGCTTTAGATCAAGAAATTTAGGAATCTAGACATCTACAGGGCTTTAAAAAAAATATTTGCGTTTGTATGATTTACTCGCGTTTCAATTTTAGGACCATTTTCATTTAGTCGTAAAAAACTGTGTTATTCCACAACACTTCTCAAACATTATGTGAACAAACTACTAAACAAAACAAACTACACTCATCAAACAGGGGTTTGAATCCAGTCCTTGTCTTCACAAAAATTTTGTCATACTTAAAACATTGTTGATAAATCTACCTGGTCCAAGTAGAAGTATAAAAATTGTAAAATATTTTTAGGCGTTGCGCGTTGCTTAGTATGTGAGTGTTTTTTTTTTTTAAGGAATAACCCACTAAGCCTCTATATTGAGGCTTGTTAGCAGGTGGAATAGAGGGGATATGGAAGGAGGTAACAAAAAATACGCCACAACACCCAGACCAATTGAGAAAAAATCTTTCTTGGATTTTTTTCTTGCAACTGGCGGGAATCGAACCCGCGACGCCAGTTTCACAGTTGGCCGTCTAACCAACTGCGCCACGGTGCCTGTCATCATTCAATCAGATAAATCTCAACCCCATCAATTAAGGTTTCAACTTTTCAACTTTACAAATATCAACAGATGGATGAATTAAAGGAATATGGGTGTTCAAATATAAGCAAAATGGTGAATGATACACGGCGTGTAAAGTGGCCATTTCAACCAGTCAATGATGGGCCATAAACCTTGTAGATGCCTAGACTTCTATATTCTTTTCTTTAAAGCGTTCGTCTTCTCTGTTGTAAAATGTAAATAAAAATTATAGTTACCACCAAGTTAGCATACCTACCCTACGAGTCAAAAATAATCAAGAATTTCACAATCAATCAAATCTAATCCCGGTTCCTTTATACTGTTTATTTTTTTAATCAATAATAAATAAATAAATGAAAAGTTTTTGTCATCTGCATTCGTTAGCTGGAATGCAAAGGGGAAAACGAGTAATTTGTTGCATATGATTAATTAACACATTTGCAAAATATATCTGATATACCTACGCAAAATATATTTTGCGCCAACAAATCGGTTCCTTAGAACAAGCTTTTGCCCATAAAAGAACTGATTGAGAATAGATCAGTCTTTCTGGCTTGCTAAACTTTTCGCGTACTAAGCCTATTCCTAGAACAAGCTAATTTTGTCGGAGTGTTTCTTTTGCCATTTTGTCTCATTAATTAATGTAATAAATACTCGTATTATTATGTACGTATAGGTAAATAATTTTAATTCAAAATTTATATTAATATTTGTTATTGATAAAATGACAATAATATGAAGGCGGAGTTAGCAAGATATTTATTGTTATTTCAACTGACTTTTTTGTTGTTTGTATTAAAGTTTTTTCTTTTGATTTTCCTATATAACTGACAATCGCAATCAACATTGCCAGCTTTAACTCCTCTTAAAGTTGTATGTTAAATTTGATGCGAACATTGAATGTTAAGGATCTGGGCGTTAGATTTGTGAGCACCCTGACATTTCATAAACACATAGAGACAATCAATGGTAATGCATTGAAGATGTTAGGATTTGTTCTGCCAACTGCCCGGGTTTTCGAAAATACCCGCGTACTGAGAACTCTTTACAACTCCTTGGTGCGAAGTAGACTCGAGAGTGGGTTGATGATTTGGGGGCCACATGAACTAAAATACTCTCTTAAGATAGAAGAAATCCTAAAGAAGTTTCTCATATATCTCTACATCAGAGAGTGCGGGTATTATCCTTGGCTCTATCCGACCGAGTTTCTCCAGGGTGTGCTTGGCTCCAACAGTTTAGAGACTAGAATGAATGTGTATTTGACCACACATTTTTATCGATTGTTGCGCGGTATGATCGATAATTCTGAGATTATGATGAGCATTGGTTTGTATGTTTCTGATAATTACCTAAGACAGCGTCAGCATAGATTGTTTCATGTTCCGATATACAGGACCAACCTTCCTATGGTTATGCCTGTTGGAAGGGCTACCGCTATGCTGAACAACATCGCTCTGGATGTTGATCTGTTCTGTATATCCGAAAGAGTTTTTCGGAGCAGGATTCTCCCACTACTTCGACATGAGTCTATTTTATGTATTTTTTTCTCTTTTATAATGTGTACGTATTGAATATATGTTTGTTATGTATATGTTATATTTAAATACATAGATTGAAATGAATTGAATTGAATTGATTCGGCCCTACTAATGGCTGCAGTCGTTGAAAAGCCTGTCACAGTTCTTACCTGGTCTATTCAACGTGTTGATGGGCTTTCTCTCAAACCAAACAGAGTTCGATAATTCAAGAATTAGTTTTTGAAAAATGTTTAAAAAATGCTATTATTATGAATCGGATTGTGAAATACGTAATTTTAAACTTTTCATAAATTGAAACAGGTCACGTAGTCCAATTAAAGTGGTAAATTATAGCATATTAATTTCATAAAAAATATAATATAGTATTGCGATGGCCGTGAAAATCGAGATTAATTAATTCTCAAAGAACGCGTCTTGGTGCGCTATAGAGGCCTTTAAGACTTATCATCATAATCAGTGGCGCTGCAGCTCATCGTGGGTCCTTGTCTCTTCCAGACTGTCTGTCTGTCTTCGTTCCCTGCGGCTATTCTTCAGTTCACCAGACCAATTGAACGTAGTTATGCAGAAAGCAGCAAGCCGTAGAAAGTGAAACTGAGATAATAGCACTTTTGTGAAAAAAAGTATAATCAAAATTACGCAACAGTCGGAAAGTTTTTTACTTTGACAAATAATGGACGCATTCTCTATATTTATTATACGTACAAAAATATTTTTTTTATGTATTTCACCAGTTTTAATGGTTTTTTATTAAGTATGGCTGACTAAACAACCTAAGATATGCATTTTGCAGAAAACAGCCAGCCCAAGTAAAACTCTTATGTATGTTGTGCCCACGTTGTGCCATTATGTATTTTTAAAGTTTCATTCAATACATTTAACCATATTATTTATATTTTTTTCAAATTTTACCCAGCTAACAAGAGTTCATATCCCGTTCCAAGCTAGGCAACTACATTTTAATACATAATAATAATTTACAACTTAAAAGAAAGAACATACAAATAAAATATAAATTTACTTGTATACACATATTGATACATACACATTTATATATACATATACAAATACATAAACATACATGAGTAGTATAGTGTCAAAGACATAGATCTGTCATTCTAGTGAAAATTTAGATTACAACTGATTCTAATAGATTTTGACTCATACTTGGTACTATCTATGCGTTACAAAAACGCATAAAAAGTATGAAAAAACGCCATCAAAAATCGGTGTTTATTTCAAAATCGGACTCCTAAATACTAGTTTAGTTCCAAAATCAAACACCTGTACAACCAACCAATCAGAAGCCGGTATTCGGGTAACGTGATTAGTAAGCTGTCATGACGGGTAGTATGTTGCCGTCAATTGTTCCTTGTGATACGCTAAAATTAATGGTTTTCTGAGTTAAATTTTCTTGTCATTTATTATTAAAAAAAACATTATCACAATACCAAATCCACACCTGACAATGAATTAGAATGGTTGGATCAAAAACGGACATCTGTGACTGAGTTCGCGTCAAGGGCGGACATCTACAAGTTTTTTAATCAAAAGCGGACAACTGATTTTTCACAGTTAAATTTCAGCAACTAGTAATGGAATATTGATATTTTACCCTCAAAATATGTGTTTTGATATATACAATTAAAGTATTGGGATGGAAAACAAAAATAATCTATCAATAGATCTATCAGGATTAAAAAGTGAGTGTAGCTAAAAATCATTTAGATGACAAATGTCCGTCTTTTAAACTACACTACTCATTTAATGCATTTAACCTTTTGTTGCAGTTAATACATTACACGTGTTTATGTATGTATTCATATACGAGGCTTTTTGCATGTGTGGGACTTACTTATAAACCCGGCATAAAGTTACACCTAATCATTGCGGTAGAATATTCCAATCCGTATTCTAACACTACGCCTAGATATGTATCAGGGTTAATAAGTGAGTGTAGCTTAAAATCATCTAAATGACAGATTTCCATCTTTGACACTACACTAAACACAAAGATTTAACGTATTATTGAATATTATGGTACTTATTTGAAAATTATTACTTAATTCATTTGTTATAATTATGATAAAAGTAAATTAATTACGTGTCAAAGAATTTCTCATATTTTTTTTAAATCTATCTGACCACACAACCAAAAATTTGTATTTTGCATAACAGACACAGACGTATCGAATTCTGAATAATACCTCATTCAAACTTTGAATTTATGAGGTTACATTCTGTACTGAAGCATGTTTTTTTATTACGGGTGTTTTTAAATTGATGAATTTGTTAAATTAAAATACTTATATTGATTTAAGGGAACTGGATTTCAGGACGCATCAACCTTCCCATCAGCATTTATAACATAAAGCTAGGGTTTCCTAGGACAGCTGTGCCCGTATTTTAACGGCCGTAGTGAACGGTGATGCGGTGGACAACCGTCGTAACGGTGACTAGAAAGTGGTTTCCTAAGAAAACGGTGTTATCAACACCATTTAGCACCGTTGCTTTAGAAAACCACTCTCTAGTCGACGTTACGACGGCTATCCACCGCATCACCGTTCATTACGGCCGTTAAGATACGGGCACCGCTGTCCTAGGCAACCCTAGCTTAAGAGTTTTTTTATTGCTGTGGGTGTTTTCTGCAAATTGAGAAATGCCGTTTTTGTGATCAACACTATTTTCAGATGGTGATCATTACAGTTTTTTGTATTAAAGCGGCCAAGCTGTGTTTGGCGAAACATATAATTGACTTCACTAAATCCAATAACATTAATATCCTTTACATAAATTGTAGACTGGCTGCTTTCTGCATAACAACGTTCAATCGCTCTGACCTTATTTTCCACATCATCCAGCCACCTTAGTTTTGATTTACCTCTGGTTGTCTATGCTTGATCGGTACTTCTTGGTACTCTTTTGAAGCCGCCATAACTTTTAGGGAGATATTTACCGCACAGATGCAGTAAATATAAGGGAATTAAGAATCTGTTATAATTTTGCGAGGGATTAAATTAACCCTAATTTTCCCCATTAATGCGTGGCTAGATCCACGAGTATTTCTCGGTAGACGGGGAGTGGTTGCTTTCAATGGAGGGGAATGGAAAACTGGTCGTGCAGCACGCATTCCCAAATACACGTCCAGCGTAGTTCATGTTTACACTGAAAGTGCTGATTGCTGTACGATAACTGGTGGCTACCTTGTATTGAAGAACGATAAATTATTGCTTAGATAAAACATTACGCCGCATAAAATTCCCGTGCTTTGTTTTATACGGTGACTGCGCTGAAAAGAAACAAAGAATAGGGGTTTTGAAGAAAATTGTTTTTTCCCGCCCATGCCCTGGCGGACAAAGAACGCGGTTCTGCGTGTGAAATGGAACAGTGTTTTAAGCTTGATGGCTATTATCCGGCAAAAATTCTTAAAAAATGAAACTGAGAGCCGATAAATTGGCCTCGTTGTGCTTACCATGCTTGAGGTTCCGGGTTCGGTTCCTAGTAGGGTTGACGTAAAATCTTTGTTTTAACAGCGGTGTAACACATCAATGTTTCAATGTCCCTGGACTGATACCTGAAGCGTAAATGTGATCACCTTAACTTCCATGTAACAAAAAATATTCAGCTAAGCTGCATCAGAGTGGTATGTGCACCACTTGTTGCGGATAGGGAAATATTGATGTTTACTTATGACGTATCAGTTAAAAAGTGTGTAAAATAAAACATCATTGCGGTATGGAACTTATGTAACATGTTTACAAAAAGTTAATAAGACCTCCGCTTCTTTTTCAAATAGAATTCACGGTTGCAACACTATTTATTTTAAATGTTTTGTATCATTGGCGTCAAAAACAAACTGACACTCAAAATTTTTTTTTGTTTATCTGTGTGATCCTCACTTTTCTTAAATTAAATATAATATAAAATAATGTATACACAGGTTAATTTGTCATTATTTTGTGTTTAATATTTTAAAATATTATTTCTGCTGACATAAAAAATATGTATATAAATTTACCTCAGAACTGAAAAGAACGAAATATTTACGTAAACTCACCAAAACACCACATTGCTATTAGGAAAAAGGAGCGGATAATATTTTGTTTTCTTTGAAAATTTTATGATAATTGAATCCAAATTTACAAAAACACAGAATACATACAGAAACCACAAACCTTAGTACGGAATATAGCGTGAAAGTAAATTTTTCACTTTGCACAAAAACCCTTATATTTAATTTACTACCCTCTCGTATTATTCTAATCCTTTCCAGCTCACGGGAATCCGCGGGGGTGATATCAGCTTTTTTTGATAATTGAATTCCCCTTCGTTCGTGTTCTAAAACACCTTTTCCCGTCCAGGCCTCATTCAACCGTGGCCGTGGTGTCCATAGAAATTGAAATCGCATAATGCATTAGAGGAATCCTTAATACATCAAAGGAAATGAAACATCACAAGGATCCGTTCAGATAGAATTTGGGATGGATGAATTATCGACCATAAAGCACAGATTAAAGCAGGTACGTACCTATCGATTTATGTTTATTTTGGATGAATAAAATTTTGAATTGGTTAAAATTAATGCCCCTGAAAGCGTGTTTCAATCAGTGTAGCAAGTGCAAACTTCCACATAAGATGTCTTGTTAAAAAATATAATTTGAAAATAAAGGCTTACAATTCGTGGTTTACAAATTTATGTTTTGATCATCATTATAATCCCTCTTTCCGCTCCTTTTGGTGCATAGGACACTGCATTGGTAAACCAAACGCAGCTTAAATTGATCATCTGCTACATGCAGATTGGGTGGTCAGTTTACATATGCTTCAGGTGTCAGTTTGGGGACAGTAAGATATTGCCGTTCAAAAAACCTTTGAAATTAATATTTTTCATCCACTTTGTCAGGAATCGTACCCAGGTTTTTAAGAATGGTAGGTGAACACATCAACCACTACTAATGTTGAGGAATGGACGAGGTGAGAAGTATACCTCGTCCTAGGAGGAGGATTTCGAGTGGACTCTATTGTAGGGGAAGGAACGTAAGGCAACTCCACCAACCTGCTGATGATCAGGCGTGTCGTACGCTGGAACCTAGCTGGTGAAGCTGGCGGTCGCGAGACGCTGGCACGGCTTGTATGAAGCTGGCGGTCTGAATGGACGCTGTCACAGTTCACTTGGTGAAAGATTTGTTGAGCCCATCACTTGTTTGATGTTCGATTAGTACTGCAGTTTTAATGTTGTTTGAGGCACTCACACGTAGAATTATTGTTGCGTGGAGTGCGCTAGGAAGTAGAAGCACAGAGAGGTTTACATTTACTTAGTTGAGAGTTGGTCCAAAACTATTAAGGATTATTATCATTCATGGTTCTGGTTTTATTTCACACATATAACTGAACGTATTTTTTAACTGCGTGGACGCTGCATATTACTTTTTTCAATATGGATTTTTTTATCAGTTTCGTTGTTAAAACCCCCAAACAAATACTGAAAAATGTTGCATTTAAATTATTTGAACTTAAAACATTACTCCGTTTTAGGTATTAAAGTAAAAAATATAATAATTTATATTTAATTCCAAGGAGATCGGATTAGGAAATGAATTTACGAATGTATGCATTAAAGCTGAACACATTTACCACCGCGATAATTAAAAGTAAAATCTTACAAATGATTGAAGTAAACGAATTGAAATTTTATTATTCACTTACTTTTATTTCTTTATGGCGCTTCTTTTATGTGTACACAAAACTCATTTTAAATAAAGCTTTGTAAATTAAGGTTTCCACAACAAGTCTTACCATTTCAGCTGAACTGTTTGTAAATTGGTGCAGTAAACTAAGTGTTGGCAAACACTTCCTTCTGGAAAGTTCGTGTGCATTTTTCGTGAAAGCTTTGTGCTCACAAACATGTACTCGTACATACATACAATGTACATCAGCAATAAGCATTTCATTAAAATTCTTCTCTTGCCACACGCACGACTCGGGGAGGGACGCCACAAAACAGTATGAAATAAAAAGTAGAATAAAAGCCAATGGTTTCATTTGGACACCGTTGCGACAGTTTATGCAGGAAACATATGATAATAACATTATGCCACTGGAACCATTACACGCCACATGGGAGCGAACAACAGTTTAAAATTTTACTTTCGCGTGCAGTCGACATAATAGGGTCTAAGCGACCGTACTAAAACAGCTTTATATATATTAAAACATCTCCTATGGCAGAGATGACGAACCTACGTAATACTGCAAAACTAAATATATAATTGTAAATAAGTTTGTTTTGAGATTTTGCTTAAAATAACTTAAATAATTTATTTCTTTATATCATAAAATGTAAAATATTTAACAATCCAGAATCGTCCAGAGAAACAATCAATTAATTGCTTGTCATCGGGTGCCCAGACATTAGACATAATGAAATGCAAATTAGACATAAACAGTCATAATATTGTCTTTATCTTCATCATTTCCTTTTCGTACCTAACTGTGCATAAGACACTGCATTGATACATCGATCGCAGCGTATTTTTAATATGAAGGTGAGATTATCTATCTTACGCCTTAGGTACCAGTCCAAGAACTATGAAATATTCTAGTGTGAAAATACCGTTTTTATTTATTATTTATTTTTTTGTTAATAAATTTCATAAAAGGTACATGTTTTTTTAAAATTCCATACACATCTACTTTTACACATCTAGCAAATGTTATCACTGTAACTGACCAAAAAAAAAAACTAACTCTTGTGCTTGGAGAGTGACTTACACTGTTGTAATTGTTTATATATAAGAGTTTATATAATTTTGAATAAACGAGCACATGAGAAAAAAAACATAGGATATATAAAGAAGAAAAACATTAAATAGTAAAACATTCATACAAATTAAAATTAAAATTTAAAATAAATGTTATATATATTTGTTTAAATATGTCGGGAATCAAACCCGAGACCTCTTGACGTGAATTACTAATTTTAAAGGTGGTTCTTTACTGCAATATAACATTGTTCCCATACTGACATTTGAATAGTAATACTCATCATCAATAAGGTAGGGACCTTACTTTTCATGTCATAAAAAAAGTAGAAACGCTGCAATGCCTTATGCACCAGTGAAAGTGAATAGGGAAGTGATGATTATAAGTTACGGATAAATTTTACTGTAAACAAATAATTTTCGGGATTTATAAATGTTTAAAAATAAATCTAAATTCATTAGGCCAATGCAACTTGAATTTGGAATTCATCCCCGTCATTGCAATTAACACAAACGTCAAGTGCCCATCCACTCACTTGTCATTCTGTGTAACATCCTAGGCCAGGATTGGGCTCCTCTGCCCTCCTCTGCTTACCCTCGCCGAGGGGACCTAATAGTTAGCATTTCGTGGTCCGGTGGTTTCTACAGGCTTTATACACACCACTAGAGGCAGCTGGTACACGTAGGGTAAACTCAAGGAACAATTTTGAATTCAGCTTAAAATTCAAATAATGTACACCTTTGTAAACCTGGTCTTACGATTTTCATAGAATTCATATTTAAATACTCGGAGCGTATTTATACCTACGGAGATAGCCGACTGTCACCTGCTAAGAAATTTGGCACTTCGGGGAACGTGTGATCGGCCCTCCGGGGCTCATTTTACCGGCCATAGGGCCCATAGCACATAGGGACTTCAGTTGATCGGACCTTTATATTTCAGGCACCTTAAAATATTGGCTCTGTGGACTTCAGAACTATGTTTTTGGTATTCAAAGCAATCTAAATTTAGTAAGGAATAATCTCTCACTTCAAATAATGCTACCAAAACCACACAAAATTAACATTAAAAGTGTTACCCCCAACTTACCTGGATATGTTTAAAAGGTCTTGTGGCCTTTTGTCAGATCCGCACATTGCAAAAAAAAAAATTAGCTGTAATAAATTGTATTTATTTTTATGTAAAGATTAGCGTTTTTTTATTTTTTAAATGTACATTTACTGCTTTTAATGCCCCTATCGCCGTCAGAGCAACATAAGTATAGACAATCAATGTTCTGTTACCCTCAATAGAATTTTCCAGATTCTGAAGGCGAAAGGGTATGTTAGCTCATCAACTTGTTTGTTAACCGGAAAAAACAAATCAGATAGGGAAAACCAGAAACATTTAAAAGAATCACATTATTTAATATCTTCGCAAATTAGTAAACGATTTTAACTAGCTGCAATGAGTCGGCCTTGTGGGCCGCGATAGATCATTTCTTTTGGCCTTTTTAAATCAGCCCCACTTATTATTCTGTCCTCATGGTTTTATTTAACCGGTTCAATTGATCGTCTCTCAGGACCTTGATTTATTAGGATCTTGAATGCGCTTCTTTAGTTATTCATAATCCAAATTAAAATCAGTATTCATAAATTATGGCGCTATATAAGTTATATGTAATGATGAAATATATATGTTATGTTATTGATAATACAACTAAATTATTTTCGCAATGCAAATAATAATATAATTTATTGTATAAAAATATTCCTTAAGACATTTTTTTTTTTAATTCACCTAAATTACAATCAAAATCTAAAAACAACTTTTAAACAAATGAAAAATATCCTCCCAACTCATTAAACAAAATAAAATAGAGTGGTAAATATTGTTTTTATCACAGATGGTGTATATACTTAGTGTATACTTTTCAGTGGTTATTATAATACAAACGGGAGACACATATCTAAATATTAATTATTAATTATGATTTATCTCTCGCCGCATTACAGACGCAACGTAGGATAAAAAGTAAAAGGAGTCAACATATATTTCGCGATTTTTAATTTAAAAAAATTTCAATTTTAACGTTTATTCGACTCTACGTTTTTACAGTTTTTGCTTACAGGGATTAAATTACTTATAAAACAATGCGCCCCGTTTACGTAGAAAGAGTTTATACAGGAAAAAATCATACAAAAATAGATACGACAGATGGTGCGGGACGGTCTTTGTTTGAAATAATAATTATATTGATGTCATCATCATAACTTCTTTATTTGCATTCAGTGGAACAAAAGGCATTGTTACTAAAATTGCAATGTCGCTTGGTCACCTATTACATCTAGGTAATGTGATCAATCTCACACTCAGGTACCAGTCCAAGGACAGCAAAATATTCCAGAAAAAAAACAACTTAAAAATTTATAATTTATGTTGACATTGCCAGGAATTCAACGCGGGACCTCAAGTTTGGTAGTCAAACGCACCGACCACTTCACCGATCATTGGATGGTTTAAGGGGCTATTTTACCGGATATACTGTGTTACATTAACCATTCTGCGTATGTTTAAACATCTACCTTTCTTAACTCTTCCATCTGTTGACTTTTGTGAAACAAAAGAGCTGAATGCTTTATTGGTGTGATCAAGCTTCATCTGGCTAAGTTATTTCATATATTAGGCAACGCCTGAAAATACCGCTTAATTTAAATACTTCTGTTTATTTTTCACACTGTGTTTTTTTCGGGAATTCCACAAAAGAATACATAGCTATTGAGTTTAAAACACTCGTCCTGGGTTCTGGTTCTATTTCACACAAAACGGTTTTCTTCCATCCTCAAGCAAAATTCCCCCCCTTTCTCAACACTACTCAGATAAGTAAAGCCAGGAAAAAATCTACTTGTGAAATGTCAATCTTTTACGTCATATCACAGGTTAAATTACTGCAATTTCCATAATTTAAAAAAAAACTATGAAATCTTAAACAAAAACATGGTTTTCTCAAAATCTAATCCAAAACTGCACGGCCAGCAAACCGAAAGCCTTCCTTAACTCTTATAACATTGATTCCTATGAACCAGTGACGTCATTGAAAATAGTATGTTTTTACTAAAATGTTTTTTATTTTTTTTTTTTGTACTAAACTTTGCGGTACAATTAAACGCTCCAATGTTTACAGTGCACAAAAAAACATTGATTACATCCCATTTCCCAATAGGCTAAAGTTCCTCACTACTGTACATAATGAATTACTTGCACTGTACTTCATTATTCCCTTGATAAAAATGTTTTCCCTTTCGTTTGCGATAATTTGGACATGATGAATAGTTTGAAAAACTTCATATGACCTTGACCTTGAATGAATTGTGACATCACTGGGTAATTTGTTCGGTATCTGGATATCTAATAATGTTCTGACGACAGCATAACGACAAAAAAATTAGGCCCAACGCAAGCGGCGGGAAATGGAAAATTCGAACAAATATGAATGCCTCCGCTTTATTTCATGAAACGGAAAACGGATGTAGGTATTTTATTACTCATATTTATTACTAAAGTATTTGAGGAGGAAGTATATTTTGCTCCAAATAACGAAATAATACGTATATATAAAAGAATACGTCCATGTACAGGTAAAAGTCACTAACCCAAAAAACATCCTTTTGAGAAATCGCAATTTGAATATTTGGATTTCAAGGTAAATCAGATTTTTGTTATTCGGAAATTTAATGTATACAGCATTTTTCATTAATGTCTTTTTGATAAATTCCGTTGGGGACTTTTTTCTTTTAATCTTTCACGGAATAATTATCATAATTTATTGATAATTTTTTTTCTCTTTTAAATAAATATATTTATTTTTTAATGTTTTAATACACAATAATCCACTTATTTTTGCTCTTTGTAATTAGATAATACATGTTTTAATATTACGTAAATTAAATTTATTATAACATCATTTCTAACTTAATGTTTAAAGGGAAAACAGAGTCTAGATTTCTAAACTGTCCATGCGATCTGTAGCTGTTGTTATGTGTTGTAATCTATATTACGTCTTTAAAGGGTTTTTTTTGTTTACTGAAAAAAAGACAGTAATTATAAAATAATAAATGTTTTGTACATATATGGTTAATTTTAACTTTTTTACCTCTCTAATATAGTGAAAACTTCTGTTTTTGAATTATTTTTTTTTATTATTTTTTTTTTTTTGTAAAACGAAAATGGGGATGAGATTGTAACCGTCCGTGTGCTCTGCAACTGCAAGACATATTTTTATTTAGCTCCTATGATTCATCAAAAAATTAAAAATAGTTTATTGGAAAAGAGGAACTTAAATCTCAACCACCTATGCGCTCTGTTGCTTCAGGACGTAGGGATGTTTATTGTACAGCGTCCTTAATTTGATTTTCCACAAAAATGGCGCTATAAAAATTATTCCTTTAAATTGCCATGGTAATGTTTACCTCTTAGAAAACCTTTACCTCAACTTGATTTCCATTTTCTAATTGGGAATTATGTACAACTCGTTGAAAATGACAAACAAAATTCAATTAATTGGGTAAATTATAAGAAAGTTAATAATTATTTTTACAGTTTATAAAAATATAAAAAAATAAAAATGCAATTTTGTAAAAATATTTTTCTACAACTACTACTATAATAAAGGTGTGTAGGGGAATATGCATGTTAGTGAAATGAGTGCTCTGAGGAAAAGACGGGTACGTATCGATACCGGTATCTAGACATTTTATAAAAAGGCTGTGATTAAATGCAACTTTTTATTTTTTTAATTTATTTATAAATTTCATCATAAGTACAATATTATTTTCACTTTGCCCAGCTGAAAAGGGTAAATACTTCGTTCCAAGCTAAGCAATTATATTTTAATACATGATAATAGTTTTTAAGTTAATAAAAAAAACAGACTATCAAAATATAAACTTACTCGTTTACACATTACTAACACTTATTAAAACGTTTAATCACAAAGTGAAAGCTCTAAACATTAATAATTATGTTCACTGGGTTTTTTGCAAATGAGAGGGAAAACATTTTGAGACGGGAATATAAAAGTCTTGGCATTTACAGGGCTTACGACCTTTAATTAGCTGGTTTTAGTTCAAGATCTAAATAACTTTATAGGGCGGAAATCCAGTCTATCTACAAACATTTGGACATACTTAAAAAGTTTTTGAATTAACTAACTAATAAAAAGGATAAAAAAGTTTTAAAAATATTTCAAGCGTTGCCTAGTAGGTGAAATGGTTCAGCCGGATGAAGCTCACCCACATAATAAAGGTTTCAGCTCTTTTGCTGCACAAATGTCACCAGGTGGAATAGTTAAGGAAATGTGAATAATTAAACATAGGCAGAATGATGAAGTTACACAATGTGGAAAGTGGTAACTTAAACCAACCAATAACAAGTCATTAGTACGGTAAATGCCTAGACTTCAATATAACCTTCTCAAAATGTTTTCCCTCTCTGTTGCTACAAATTTACATCTTTGTGAGTGAATTTATGAGCTTTTTAATTGACACTGACCCTCTACAAAATGGTGGCAAGATAAATATGAAATCGGACATTAGTCCTTCTAGATACAAGCAACAAAAATGTTAAAATATGTTTCTCGGTAATCCCCGTTTTCACTTTTAAAATTATAAACGGTCTTAATACCTTGGACCATGTTTGAAAGAAAGGTTATTTGATATTTAATGATTGGGTTTTTCCTTTTAATCAATTAATTTATTTATTGAAATATCAACAATTCAAAAAACCTTTTGCAATAAAAAGTTGTACGGAAATAATCACAGCAGTAAACAATTCATTTTGTAATATATAATACGAAATATAGTTTAATAGTTAAAACTTAACAGCTTAATGAAAGTAAAATATTTAAAAAAACAACAAAAAAGTTAAAAAGGAATATAACATACCTAAGATGACAAATAAAAGATAACAATTAACCCTAGAAAATCTTATGTTCTTAATAAAAATATTATAAAGTAAAGTTGAAAATATTTTTTCATAAACATTAAGTGGCTAGTATTCAACTAGGTAATAATGAAAACGAAAAATAATGCTACATGAATATTTTATTAATAAGATGTTTTTTAGAGCCTAAATAATCTAAATAACACCTTTATTTTATCAGTTGGTTGGAAGAAGTTGCCATTAGGCAATAAATCCACCAATGTAAGATTTATAAATATAAAGAAATAAACAAAAATACGTATCTAAGTAAACCAATTTTCATTTAATAATATGTATTTTTTTAAAATCACTTTTCTAAAAAATAACGAGTGAAATTACATTTTAATGCATTAACAGAGTTTGTATTGAAAATTTCAAATATTTGTTCAAACTTATTTCCAGACCTATGTATCCTGGATAAAGGTGAATGCATTTCAAAGTTGGTTTGAGAATTGTAACAAAAAAATAATTCTTAACTTCTCGTGCACCTACCAGGCATTCAAATTTGGATTAGTCCAAGTGGAGCAGGGTTGTAAATTATTGATTTTATTGTTTTAAAAAGGAAAAACAAATCAACAAAAACTCTTCTGTCTGACAATTCAAGTAATCTCATTTGTTATAAATTCAAATTATTGACAGCGTAAAATAAAAAAAAATCTCCATACTTATTCCAATCTCACCTGTTTCACGGGTAATATTATAGTTCGTAGTTTACAATTTATTATTAGTAGGGGTGCTAAGTACTAATATTACGCTCTTCCAAATATGAAACAATTTGATTTAATGTCGCTTACAATTCGCAAAACCATTGTTTCTGAAATCCAACTGTATTTGCATAAATTCAAAATAAATTCGCTGTACCGCACTGGGTTGGTTTACAAGCAGCCCCAAAATTTGAATTTCCAACGAGACCAACATGCGCCATCAGAAGTATATTTACTTTGGGGACCTCCATGTCCTCCATACAACTAATAATTATATTAAGCGGTGAGTCTACTTCTTTTTTAAAATTTATTTATTTCTGAAACCAACACAGCCATAGTAATAAACTATACATTAATAATAGCAACAAATAACAAAACCAATTATGGGTTACATATAGGAACGACTTGCAAATCAATACAGTGATGATTTTGATTTATTTTATACCACGCCGCTGATGACCAAGTCCTGTGTTTTGAAAAAGAATTAACAATCAAAAATTCAAATAATGATTAGTTCTTTACTTTTGTTTTGACTCTTTACTCTTGTGTGTATATCTATTTTTAAAATTTATTATTGTTTAATATAAATATTTATTTTATAAACCATGAAGTAAACTTTTTAACTTTCCTTTTAAAGCACTTTCTTTTTGTTTTCTTCTCTTCCTCTTTTTTAAAAACTGCTATTTCCTTTTATTTACCTTTCTTTTTTAAAGGTATTTGATATTTGTTACACATGTAATAATTCTTTTTTATACATAAATACTGTTTACCATTGTATACTTTTCTCGATGTTTTTGATCTTTTTTTAAAATTATGTTATTTTTTGTTGTATTTTTTCTTCACTTGTTTTATTGCAATTTTGTAAAAGGTTTACGGAACCGTAAAAAAATAAAAAGGAACAAAAATATACAAAAACAAAACATACAGTTAGCTAGGGGGAAAGGAAGTGGGATGGGAAAATAGGAAAAGAAGATAAGAAGAAGAAAATAGTAAGTAAATATAAAACAATGAAAAAAGAAATAAAAAAAATTATAAATGTACACATACAACATACATACATATACATACACACACACATCCATATATATACATAAACATGCATACATACACATACATACATACATACATGAATATATACGCATACACTAATGCATATACGTATAATTAATAATAAGATAATAAAAACTAATAAGTGAAACAATAAAAAAATAGTAACTGAAAATGTTGCTCTTGAGACGTCTCTATCGCAATTTTGATTTACTTTTTAAAACAGTATTTTTTTCTCTTTAAAAAGATCTATCGCGCTAAAATTTTTATCGTATAACGAGCATACTTGATAAATACTTTGCAAACAATTTTTACATTTTTGTCCAATAATATTAGGATTAAGATATTAATTTCATTGTGTAATCAAGCAGAGGTGATACTGCTAGTTAAGCCGTACACCACATATATTAGTGAAGCCTTAAGATCCTAAACCACGCTTGCCTACTTCACAAGGCATCAGGTTCTCGTGGTCTTGGACATCCATAACTGACAGCTTGTCGGCAGTTCACGTCCGAACTGCGGGATGTGAACCTGTCCTGGGAGGATATTTAAGAGGCCCGGAAAGATTCCATAGATACGTAATGTTTTACCTTGGATCAAGTTATAAATATTTTGCAGCAGTAATGATTACCTTGAAATAACTTGCTATTTGAGTAAAAAAGCTAATTCTCTGATAACTTCTTAGAAACGCCCCAGATTGGAAATCTGGGGCGTTTCTTATAATTAGCGAAAACTTATAATTAGAAATCAAACACTGATTTGAGTCTACTGAACACTTTATTTTATTTTTACAAATATAAACATATAAAAATAAAAACTTCGTGACAATTGTTTCGCCTTATTAGGGCATTTTCAAGCGAATGTGAAGATTATTTGGATTGAATGTCCTTATATAGTTATATAATTCAAGGTACTTAAGCAGAAAATAAAAATAATCTTATGAACTATAGCATGTACATTAATCGTAATTGAGGGAAAAACCAATGGTTAAGGGTGAGGCTAAATGTTTAATAGGTAATGGGGAATTTAGGTATTTATATTTGAATTTCGGGGAAAATATAACAAAGTAAGTATTTATTGACATACAAGTATGTATTGTGAGATAATTAATGAAGCTTTATAGTTTTGTAAATTTAGATAATTGTTGTCAATCATGTCATTTCAATCATTTCAATAATTTCAATCATGTTTTAAAATTAAAATGAACAGCAACCTGTTAATAATATTATTGATATTTTTCGACAGCAATTATCTAAATTTACAAAACTTACCTACAGGCAACAACGCCTAAAAATCATAATTTGTATAAATATTTTTAGATGATTTGGTTGAAAGAACTATATTTTGAATATGTCTTAATGTTTGTAGCTTCATCTTAAATTCAAAACTTTTGCGAGTCTTCCAAGATTGGTAGGATCACAACAGATATGAGGAACAAGTGAAAATTAATGTTAATGCATATCAGGATAAAAAATATTTTAATGTTTGAAAATCGTTTAGTTAAAAAATTTTAATTCTTTATCGGTACTCAAATGTTTGTTTATCTTGAACAGATAATTTTTTTAAGTACATAAAATATTTGCGTTCTAATGATTTACCAAAATATTTCATTTTGAGGGCTATTTTCAACGAGTTGTAAATAACCCACTACTAAAAAAATGGGAATCAAGGTGGGATAGAGTGGGATTCGAACCACGAACCTTTGAGCAGTGAGTCCGAAACACTAGCCATGGGACCACAACGCGATTTAGTTTACATGTACTATAACGTATAATATACGTATGAAATATACGTATAAGTGCGAGTAAAGTAAACTCCTACCCTAACTAAGTGAGTAAATATTAAACGTAGTTCTGTCTTATTAGCTTCTTAATTAGTTTGGCCTACGGTAATCATTTATTTACGCTACGCTGACGATTAGTGTCAGCTTAGGCGTCTGAAAGTTGGTCGCAAAGGTACACAGAGTATACATTGTTGATTATAATAAGGAGTTATTAATTTAACATTAATGAAGCTTACACCTTTCTTGCATTTGAAGCAAAGCTCTTTGTCAACATATGAAAAGACACGTTCAGTGTGTCTCAAGTTGTTTCCTTACGCACTACATAATGAAAATCACAGATTTAAATGGCTGAACAAGACTTTCTGATGTAAATTATCAAAATTGTGTTCCTTTTGCTACACTTTGAAGTGAACTTATCTCTCCACTTGATTTCCTTTATTAGAATTTTTACCTGAGTGCAGGGTTCTGGTTCCATTTAACACACAAAACTGTATCATTCATCCACTTGGTCACAAGGGAATCATTCTTAATGATTTTTTTTTTAAATTTCATATTTGAAGCACTAACTGTGTGGTCATTTATTATAATAAAATAAATGAAACAATTTTATTTTTAACCACTAATTTTGAATTTTTTCTACCGGCCGTTTTCAAAGTTATACAAACTTTTTCATCGAGATATACTTAACTTATGAATTCTATCTTATTTTATTTTATTAATATTATGCTACACATATGGAGCTGATAAAACATGTCTTTTTTGTCGATAAGGATGGGAAGCGTAATTGGAGATGAATACGCTTAAAACTAGACAGGAGTGGTAAAATAAATAGGATAGAATTCACTAGTTAAGTATCCCTTGATAAAGAAGCTTGTAAAGCTTTGAAACCGGTCGGTAGAAAAAATAAAAATCAAGTGGTTAAAAAAAACTTGTTTTATTTATTTATATATAAACTCACTATAGAGACGACCCTAGCTATGTCTCTTACCTCGTGTATAGTGGGTTTAAGGTTTGACCAATGAAATCACAATCATTATATAAATGTGAATTTTTTCAGCCTGTCAGTTTTGTGAGATAGTATAATTTACGATTGTAATTAGGCTTCTCGGTCTTTTGTGGAGCATAAAAAATATAAAGAAGGGAAGCAGTTATTTAAAGTTCAAATACCTATATTCAAACTCCATGCGTTAGAAAAACATGCAAAATAACACGAATCAATAAAAATTAGATTATTCAAGGTTGCGAATAATATTTTAAATAATACTCATCAAAAAAAATAATTACCAAGATCTTTATTGATGTGGTGTTATCTTTTTTTTGTTTCCTAATTTAAAAAATACGTGCCAATGTAAACACCAATCGCCGATTCGATGTGAAATTGAAGGGCCGCAGAATCATCGGGTTAATATAACTCCCCTATTTCTCTTGAAGTACCACGTCAAGTGGAGTTTATTTTGCGGTTATTCAATTTAGGGTATATTTCATCTGACGCCGCGATCCCACGTCTCATGTAAATCAGCTTCGGGTGGAACCTAACGGGAAATTCAAACGGGAGATCGCTCCTAATGGTGATATTCTCGCAGATAGCGGGTATTCGCCTACGATGAAACGCCGCAACGAGAATTTATTTTGGGATCTTTAAGTGCAGTCATATCACTCCACTACTTAGGAAATTCCACTGACTAGGTTTTCCACAGAGTAACTACTACTAATACAAATCTAGCTTATACTTGGTTAAAACTAAATGCCAAATATTAAACTCTTGAATAATACCAGTATTACTTTAAGTGTGTGAGAATCCCACAACCTTACTATAACTTAGAACTCCAAACTTCTGAATTTTGGGAACAATTAAGTATAAAGTGATCCGATTTTATAATTAACATTGAAAAACATTGCAATTTCTCTTAACAAACGTTTTAAGGAGTCAGCGGTGGGCCTTGGTCGGACACATGCTGCGGATGCCTTAGAAGAGCCTTGACTCTAACTGCATCTTCTTTACACCTGCAGTCTTCCGTCGTCAGGATACAGGATTGACGTACCAGAATGTGAAAGCGCTGGCTAATGATAGAATCTCCAGGAGGCATATATGTATAAGTGACTGCACAACTTTGCTCCGCAATATTTAAAAGAACTATTCATTCCAGACAAACTAGCTGAAGGCGCATTTGCGGTCGCAGGCCCTATGGCATGGAATGCTCTCCTAGCAGAGGTTCGAGTCTGTGAAAGTGAAGTGATGTTTCGGAAAAAAACTTAAAGCCCACTTGTTCTCTTAATCATTTGAATAAATCCGTAGCATGTTTATAAATTTATTTATTCATTTTTATTCATTCAAAATTACACTTGTTTAAATATTAATGAATTTGTTAAGGCTTTTTAGGCTAAGCCCGTGTCAAGCCATAATAAATGACAATATAAATACATAGTAAAATTAATTAGAATTAATTTTAATGACATGAGATGCAATAGTATAACAATTTAGAAAAAAAGTTAAAGGTAATAATATTAAAATTCCAAAGAATAAAATGCAAAAAAAATAATCAGAAGTAATGTTTGAAATTTTATTTTTACTAATTAAGATTCACATATAATTTAATATTCAGAATAATAGTATCATTTAAATCAATTAAAAAAAAGTAAAATATAGTAGTATTAAGAAAAAATAAAATAAGAGTATCATTGAAATCAACAGAAAAATAAGGTATATATAAAAACATAATTGAAATGATAATTGAGATATGTTTTCTACAAACTCACTGAATGCTGTAGTAAAAAATATAACTAATAGGAGTAATAAATAATAAATAATCTGGTAACAAAAAAACGGTTTCAATTAAATTACAAATTTCAAAGCTTTAATTAAATTTATTTATTTATAGAATCACTATGGAAAGCGCCCTTGAGGTATTTTATTCCAAAAATAGCGCTATATATATATATATATATATTTATATAAATATTATATATTATACTATATTATTTATGTTTAAGTAACATATATTCTTAGCACATGTGTATACTTTATATTTGTATAATAATGATTTTTAATTTCTTAAATTTGATTACCTAGGCATTTATAATTAAGTATGTCGTGAAATGAAATCGTGACGATGAAACCGGTCACTGGATATTCCAAATTTGTAGATTAAAGTATCACTCGTGTTTTATTTATATAATAAATTATAATTAAGTAATTTAAGGGTTTCTTTTTTTATGTTATTGTTTTATTAGTAAAGGACTACTTACGCTCTAAAGACAAAAAATCATCTTAGAACAGGCTGTGCCATAATAGATGGAGACTATCATAAACAGAGAACACTCCGTTTTCATTTTACATTAATTGGTTTTACATAGATTCCCTGTTATTAAGTATGTATATTTATTTTTTTTGCAATAAATTTATAAATAAAATAATAAGTTATCCATAGTAATAATAAAAAGGTATTTCACCCAAAACAACTATATCTACGGCGATAAGAAAAGGTATTATATATGTACCCAACAAGAGCATTAAACTTGGCGAACGCGCATTTGCTGTCGTAGGCCTTATGACATGGAGTGCTGTCCTAGCAGAAGTGATGTACGGAAAAAAACTTGAGACACGCCCGTTGTCTAAATCATTTGATTGAATAAATCTGCAAAATGTGATGAAAATCTAAGATATTTTACAGATTTTTTAAACGAAAAATTAAAAGAATATTAGCTTAATTAAGTGATCACTTCACAGACTTTAACATTTACTAATCTACGTGTGCATAGACATTCACATTTCTTTTATTTTTTCTGTTGATTTTTGCTCAATAAAACAAGTGAAACATTTATTGATTTCGCAATCTGGGAATAACAGTGTGGGGGCGCAATTCAAAAAACTTATTATAACAGAAGAGTTACTAACAGATCCGCGCCAGATGAGTAAACTTAAATTTATTCGATAAAACAAAGGCATTACTTAAGGTACACGCACTAGTGCCATCTGTTTTTAATGTTTTCAGAGAAAACGGTGGCATTATGCTAATTGTGCAACTATTATTATTTGAATTTGAGTAAAACATTTCAGCAAAACATCGACATTTTTGCTTTTAGAGCACATTATCGATAAAATCAAAAAATGAGCTCTGCATTGGTGTAGACAGCGAAAAAACAGCTTAAAATATATACAATGAAGACCAAAAAAGACTTGGTATAATTAAATCTAACAACCACTTTAAGTTGGACATGCCAAAAGTCGGAATAATCGGCGCGCGTATAAATGTAGAGGAAACGAGATATGTATGCAAATATAGAGTGACGTGGCGTTCTGTTTTTTCTGCCTACCCTTACGGGGAAACGGCGTGATGGTTTGTTGTTGTTGCTGTCAAAGTAACGCCTAAAAATTATTTTAAATATTATATTTATTTTGAAAATTTAAGAAGCCAAATATTTTCTCATATTAATCGAATTTAAGGTTTGTTACGGTTAATGCATGGTTACGGAATTCGTAAAACAAAATGAATTCGTTGAAAAACAAAAGTAAACAAAAAGCAAGGGTGTATTATTATTATTAATATTGGTTTCAAAGCCAGGGCTAAATTTAATGGTCTATTTCTTTTTTATACAGTGTCCAACATTTCCAGGGGTAAGGTGGTCATATATTACTCCAAATCCTTCATGGGGGAATAGCTCAACATCGAGCCTTCATAAATCTGGCTGCAGGACGCTGCGCAAGGATTAAGGGTGCGCGTGGAAGAATAATTTGTTTGATGGGTGGTAAAAGCTCTTCTTAATGTATGAAAGCCTGGTAACGGACATCCCTTGTTTGGCTGTTAAAAATATAGTATGCTATAAGGTTTAGTAAGACCCACATTCAGATTTTTAAGATTTTCAAATAATTTTGAACTACTTTTTGCAAATATTATCTTTTCCCTAATTTTTTGAAAGATAGAACATGAGGCTTTAAAGCAGTTGTAATTTTTTTTAAATTCTTGAGCGAGTACTTTATCACATACAATATTAATAAACCAATATTTTATTTCATGTAATTTTGCAATTTGGATTTGACTTAAAATCGTTTGTTTTTATTTATTTATTCTTCTTGTGATATTTGAGTAGTGTAGTGTCAAAGACGGACATCTGTCATTCTGGTGGAATTATAGATAATAATTTTGATAGATTTTGACTCATACTTTAGAATGGTACTATCTATGCGTTACAAAAACGGATGGAAAGTATAGAAAAACGGCATCAAAAATCAGTGTTTATTTCAAAATCAGACACCTGTAAAACCAACCAATCAGAAGCCGGTATTTGGGTAACGTGATTAGTAAACTGTCATGGCGGGTAATATGTTGCCGTCAATTGTTCGTTGTGATACGCTAAATTAAAAGATATTCTGAGAAAAAAAAATCTTATTTATTATTAAAAAAAACATTATCACAATACCAAATCCCCTCCTGACAATGAATAAAAATGGTTGGATCAAAAACGGACATCTGTGACTGAGTTTGTGTCAAGGGCGGACATCTACAAGTTTTTTTATCAAAAGCGGACAACCGATTTTTAACAGTTAAATTTCTGCAACTAGTAAAAAAAAAAAGATATTTTTAACTGGAAATATGTGTTTTGATACAATTAAAGTATTGGGATACAAACCAAAAATAATCTATCAAAAGATCTATCAGGATTAAAAAGTGAGTGTAGCTAAAAATCATTTAGATGACAAATGTCCGTCTTTTACTACACTACTCATTTAATGTATCTTACCTTTTGTTGCAGTTAATACATTACACGTGTTTATGTATGTATGCATATACGAGGTTTTTTACATGTGTGGGACTTACTTATAAACCCGGCATAAAGTTACACCTAGGCATAGCGGTAGAATATTCTAATCCGTATTCTAACACTACGCCTAGATATGTATATACAAAATAACATCGCATGGACTCGAGCATATCTCTTCATGGATCTAAAATAATGGACTTCTAATAAATCCAACAAAACCTAAATTGTACTTGTTGGTAGTAAAAAATGTATATTAAAGTGGATAAAGTGAATGTTCTCACACTCGCCTTTTTCAAAATAAATGTCACCAAAATTCTTCTCATGACTAAGTTATTATCATAAATAAGCATTTAGAGTGGCACAAACAATTTAACAAAGTTAGTCGTAAACTATATAGCAGTTTGCACTCACTTAAAAGATTGCAGGCTAATTAATGTTAAGCAAATATAAGTTCAGAGCTCACTTCTTTCACTTCTTGATTGTGCAGATGTCTGTTACACAAATGCTAATTCAAAACTAGTTGATAAGTTCGAACGATTGCAGAGTGTTTTTATACGTTATATCTTTAATCTTACCTTATTTGACCACATAACCGAATACCGCACGCAACTACACTGACTCAGTATCCGGCATAGAAGAAACATTCACATTCTTTTACTTCTTTACAATATGTATTTTGAATAATCCCACTTCGCCTGTTTATCGGAGAGACCTTTACCTCTTCACTCTAGCAACGAGAGAACCCTTTCACCGCTCTAATTTTGATTCTGCCCATTACCTTTGTTATGCTGACGATATTTTTTTTTACCTAAAAGTTTTTACATTTACATTTGTTTTTTTACATTTTTTTTTTGCACCACAACAGGTCAGGAGGCCTAATTACAGTGGTGAATTACATCACAGAGCACCCAGGCTTGAGAAAAATCACATTTAATTTTTTGTGTTCTCACCGGGAATCGAACCCGGAACCTTCACGCACGGAGGAATAGAGATGATTGTGCAAAATTACCACAAGACTTTTATGCATTATCAAATTACTGTATTGAAAACAAACTTCATGTTAATGTTTTGAAATGTTATAAAATATATTTCTATTATGTTGATGTTACATATTGGTTGATATTTGAGAAACAACTCATGTATAAAATAATGTTGTGTTTTCCTTTTTTCGTTTATTTAAATGAACCCAGAAATAGTTATTCGTCATAATATGCCTTCTGGGTGCTTCGTAGACTGTACTGCAAACTGTAGTAAAGAAAGCATTCATAATTTTTTAACAAAAGTAAATTAAGTGAACTTTAGTTTGAGTTTTCTTTCATTTTTGTTTAAATATTTAAACATAATAACAATATATTCTAACAAATGTTATTAGATAAAAGTTATTTATAAAACATACTGGTTGGGTTTAATTTCGTGTTGAAATAATACATTTTTGTACTTTTGATATTCATAAAGCAATAAATTTGTATATCTGGGTAGTATGTTTACTAGAGATGGAAATATGGACAAGGATATTGAAAGGAGGGTTAGTGCCGGTAACTGAGTTAATGGTGCCCTAAAGTCTGTCGTAGCAAATAAGTGTCTATCGCAAGAGGCTAAATTAGCAGTTCATAATGGAGTTCTGGTACCAACCCTAATGTATGGAAGCGAAGCATGGAGTTGGAAAAAAAGGGACGAAAGTAGACTGAATGCTGTTGAAATGCGATCCCTCAGGCGAATGTGCGGAAAAACAATGTATGATAGGTGCCCTAATGTCGAAATTAGAGCAGAATGCAAGGCTGAGTTAAGCATTATCGACAAAATTAAGAAAGCTCTGTTGCGATGGTTCGGTCATGTGGAGCGAATGAATGATGAAAGAACGGCTAAAAAGATTTATGATGCGAATGTGTCTGGTTGTTGAAGTCGAGGAAGGCCGAGAAAGACATGGCATGATCAAGTACAACAAATTCTTGAAAGTGGTCATGTGAAAAGTCGGAATAATCGACGTGCGTGCATGAGAAGATGTATGAATGTGAAGGAAGCAAAGGAAGTGTGCCAGGACAGAGTGGTGTGGCGTTCTATCCTCTCTGCCTACTCCTCCGGGGAAATGGCGTGATGGTTAGTTAGTTAGTTAGTTATAAATTTTATAGGTTATACAATACATTTTTTGTATTGTTTCTACATTGTATCATCTCATTAGAAAACAGATTTGATTATGTACATTATTCATATATTGTTCCTACCTTGTATTATCTCAGTAGATAACGTATTATAGCTTTACAATTTTGCTATTTCGTTACCATATTTTTTGTCTCGGTCGGAGTTTATATTTTAAGAATATTATAAAACACAAATGTTGAATTAGAAAAATGTGTTTTATTCGAGGATTCTTGTGGTGCATCGGTCACATGGAATGGAGGGAATTTGTTTAGGTAAAAAGTTAGGTGAAGGAAAGTTCAGGTGGGCGCTGCGCCCCCCGAACTTCTTCATCACAATGGAATTGAGTTTTGGTCCTGTGGCTAGTATCATGGACTCACGGATCAAAGGTCCGTGGTTCGAATCCCACTCAGCCCCAGCTTAATACCCATTTTTTTTTGGGAGTTATTTACAAATCGTTGAAAACGGCCCTCTAAGTTATATATTTGGGTCAATCATAAGAACACATTTTTTTTTTTTTTAAATTATAAATATATATATATTTATACGGGTTTGCCTTACTGGTAAACCCTAAGCACGCAACTGGTACCTACATGATACATAGCTATTGAGATGCAGACTCTGTAAAATTTCACTTGACTTTTCATGTGTGCATAATGAGCATCCCTAGAATAAATGTCCAGCCATATAGAGATACACTGCGTTTAATTCTAGTAGTTCAGTCCCTCTTTACGTTTTCAGCAATTAAACATAAATAGGCTCTATTGAGTCGTTTGAGAACATGCCATCGGAGCGAGGATCGCGAGCCAGCAGCTTCCTGCCTGCACCCTGAGAAGGTAAGACTCTCCTGTGGTTTTCTATTACTTTTCATAATACCTAGAGTTTTTTTGCCTGAAACTGTTATAATTTTTTTCAAGAACATCTAATTATGTACCTACCTACTTTTATGTAGTGTTTCATATTTATTTATATGAACCTATAAAGCATAAAGTAATTCGATGAACTAGAGGAACAAAATATGATAAACGTATTTAAACTATGCATTTAAAAAAAATAATTTTTTCAACAATACATTCAATTCGTTAAGCAATTTGAGTATTTTCTTCAACATAGTATAGTAAGTATAAGGGTGTATGTGTATGTGTGTGTGAGTGAGTGTGCGAGGGTGTGTATATGTGTGTATAATTATATAAATTATGTAATACACGTATGCCCACGCATGCGCATTTGCATGCATATGTATATGAACTTGGAAATTTAGATCCCATGTTCAAGCTCAAACAAGATGCTCGTCTTTAAGGCCACAATCTCAGGCTGGAGAAAACGAGATTTAATCCTAATCCACGGAAGTATTTCCTGAGCAATAGGGTTTTTGATGGTTGGAAAAAGCTGTCACAAGAGCTGATCTCAAAGTGTAGTCTCAATGGGTTCAAAAATGGATCAGATTCGTTTTGGAAAAGTTAAAGTGCGCCAACAACTAATTTTCGTTTAAATAGATTTAAGCTTTAAGCTGCTCGCTTAAAATTAATATAAAAGTAACATATAAATAAAAAATGTGTTTATTTACGTCCATTTATTTTTTGAAATATATGTGTACGAGTATTTTGTACTTAAATAATTAATATTATAATCCCACAGCAAGCACAAGAGGTTGCCTCTTTTTTGGTGTGTTATTTCGTTTGGTTTTTTTCTGTAATTTTGCTTTTTTATTTATATCTTTTAATAAAATGTTGTAACTTTATGTAATATCAAATAAAAGTAAAAAAAACTCTAGATCAATGAATGTAAAAAATGAACAAAAATCAATATAAAAAACACGTGTTAAGTGGTAGGCAAGCAACTTTGCGTGCTTTTAACATCATATGTATCATAAAAATATAACATATTGTAATGTATTTCTCTTTACTTACCCTATGGAGAATCAGCGTGATGGTTTTATTTTATTTTGTACGTATTTGAAGCAAAAAATATTTTTGTTAGTTCCTATATTAGATGTTATGAAATTCTACATTAGGCTTGTGAAAAATATTTTGATAGGACAAAATACACAAATGAATCTAAACAAATAATTTACAGATATTTAATACTGACCGTTCTGTATCTTTTGCGAGGTTCCGATAAAATTGAAAGATAAGACAGAGATCGGTGATCCTTTATGCCCTGTATGATTTTTATTGTAGTAAAAATCTGATTGCTTATGGTTTCATCTTTTTATCTAGTCTTCAGTCAGACACAGACTTCTGTCCAAAGGATTCACTTTTCCAATCTACCAAAATGTTATTTTGTACCCGCACACAGTACATTCAATAAAATACATCCCTTACGAATGCAATTCTTTGATATTTCTTTGACGTCACTTACTATTTTTATGTAGCCAAATTTTTTCCATTATTTCCATAAGATTTATTGAATTTTGCATTGCCATAGTTTTCAAAAAGACCTATCTTCTATTTGAAGTACTTATCTGTTTTTTTTTCAATTTTAGTAAAAAAAAATAAATTGTGCACTATATTCGGTGTTTATATTCATTTATAGATTTGTTACTGTAATGATTGCTGTAGTTAGTTTGTTTTACCGTTAGAAAAAATATATATGCTCATCAATGGGTTTTAAAATATTTTTTACATCAATCGATAATTTATTGCAAAATTTAACAAAACCGAGATATTTTATTTTGTGATGTTTTAAATGCCATTTTTATACTTAAGTAGATAGCTCGTTGTTTTTGCAATAACTTTTATCTAATAACATTGAATTTTAAGAGTTCTAATTTTGGTTTTGTAAATAATTTTGTAAAGTTTTTTTATGTTTAGTTTGAAAACTTGTTTAGTAATAGGTTGTCACAAAATTATGTTTCCATAGCGCTAAATGTATAATTTTAAGAAAAAAACAATGACATTTTTTTTTTTTTTCAATACCTACCTACAAACATATCTACGTATATTTTGCAGACCAAACTTTATTCATGGTCATAAAAATATCACGTAGTGCAGAAATGCGTTTTTTTGTGATCGTAAATGTTGATTTACTTGTATATTTTACGACCACCCTACCAAAGATTTTGCATATAATACTGAACATTCAAAATATTTCAGAATGCAATGAAAAAATGCAAGCTTTCGATAATTGTTTTTAGCGAATGTGTATTTATTTTTAATTCCTTTAAAAACATAAAAAACCGGTAGTTTTTTTTATTTTAGAAAATTTATTATTTAAGTTAAAATTTTGTAAAAACTTCTACGTGAGCATATATTTATAAAGGTTACACAAACACTCATTCAGTATTCTGTATCTATTTCACAAACAGAAGTGTATTATTCATCCGCTTGGACAGAAATACATTTTTCGTGTTGAACAATTCATATGTATTTATTTAAATAGACAATTTTTAAGTTAAGATTACATTGTTCTCGTGTGTTGTGAAGTTGTGTGTTGGGGAGCCGTTCGACACGCATCGCCTATATTGTATGGGTAGCATTACATTTCTCTATTGTGTTGTGTCGAGGCGCCTCATGCAATTACTATATAAGCCATACGCGCCAGAAGGCTCCCCAACACACCACTCCACAACAAACGAGAGCGATGTAATAATTGCAAATTATTTTAACTGTGTTTGATTGTCTTCATTATTAATTTAACTGTTTTAACGTTGGAATAGCGAAGACATTTACCTCATGCACAAAGGGTTTTAGGTTTGAATAACGATGAAATCACACCAATTAAATTACAGAGTTAATTTCAGAGTTCCAAATAATGCCAAGTGATTGAATGTGGTTTCAGTATTATTTATTTATTTATATTTTTTGCTTACAAACTAAAATTAATTATAAAAATAATGTGACCTGACTGGGGTTTCCCGTGCCGAGAACACTTAACAATATTTATTTTTTTAAATTACATTTGAGAATAAACAAAGAAGTCTAACTTAGAAAAACGAAAATAATTAACAAATATTCAGACAGTTTTAAAAACAAGGTATTTATGTACATCTATATTATGTATATTACAAAACACACAATGAAAATAACAAAAACCTAACATAAGCCATACACTCGGGGAGCAGTTGATTCAATATTGGTACAGGCGAATGAGACAATACATTTTACTTCTACCTAGTTCCGCTATCCATTTTTTTATGGCCTTTTCAAACATTTTCTCGTTACTAATAGATAGTGAAAGCAGGTTATAGATTTTAATTGAAAAATACTCAAAATCCCTTTGTCCGAAAGTGGTTTTAGTTTGTATTTGTTTAGGTTGTCTATGTCTGTGTTGAGCATCTAGTGATTATATTATTTATACATAACTATAACTAGTCAAATCTGTTGGCCTTTTGTGAGGCTTAAATAAATACAAAAATAACGTATACGAGTATTTAAATTTAAAGGTCGAATATGTTTTAAATTTAAGCATTCTAAAAACATTTGGAACATCGTGAAATAACGAAAATAAGAATTTCCAAGGTTGAGAATAATAATAGCTTTTTAAAAATAATACTAGTAAAAAAAAGTTGAAAAAATCTATATTGATTTTACGTAATATGTGTTTTCTCCGTTATTTTTACTGAGTTACTGTTTTTCTTACGTTGAAAACTCCAAAGCAATAATATTAAATGTACAATTAGGCAAATCAGGCGATAAAAGTGATAGAGTTGCTCTCATTCGCGATATTCAATTAAGTTTCAGTAATTGCCAAACATGCCAACATTAAATACACGAACTCCATTAACATATTCCAGATATTGTGGAGCATCAACAATATTTACATCGGCCGGATGTTAATTCAGAACTCACTTACATAATTTAGGCCCCGTAATGGGAGGAGCTAATGCGAAATGTCGCATTAGGGGAAGTATTCCAGATATTATGAACTACTCCGAAGGGCGGAATTTAAATTAATCTACATACATAATAAGAAAAATCTTGAGGCCTGTTATCTGATCTGGTGGCATGCTGATGCTTAATAAGCTATCACGGTGGCAAAATTTAATGTTCGTTTGAAAATCTTTATCCTTATATTTTTGTAAGACATTGCAACGGGAAGGCGCAAGGGACTGGATAGTTTAAATAAAATAAATATTAAAAATACAATTTCCAAGAATTCTAGGACTCTGTTCTAGCACTTCCTGTCACCACCAGTAAGCTACATCACCACGTACAGATTTTAGGTGGATTTAGGTGGAAGGAATACAATTTTACAGAAATTCGTTGAATGTATATTTTGATACAACATATTTAGAGGTTCACATTACAAAATAAGTCTTTGGGAATATTCTACGATGATTAATCGGAAATTGCTGAAAACAATGCGTATCTTCCAGATTCAACTGCCAAATGGTTCCCTTCTTCCAATATCGTCTTGATAATTGTAAATATAACGAGACATCAATGAAACCTGTTCCTAGTTTTTTTTCTTTCATATGACATTGGTTCCAGCGTTTGACATCGACTAATAATTTTGATTTTGTAATAAATTTAGATTATATTTGGTCCCTATAGTTTCATGCTTTGTTTTTCGACCGTTTGGATAATTTATTTGTTGCGGGATTCATTTTAAGTTATAGATTATTCACTGGTCCGTGGCTATATTTTACAAAATAAAAATAAAGCATATACAACGATAAAAGAAAAATTAATAGTAACAGCATAAGGTGATCTGATATTCAATATAAATTAGAGAGACGTCTCGAGATAGTAAAATTGAATTATTTACGCCAATGTATCGCAGCCATTTGAATAGAACCATGCGTGAATTGTAAGCAAACAAGGCGCATATCAAAGAATAACATAACTTTATTGCGCATGTTTTTTTTATTTTTTTTAAACCGGAGTTGCAATATTATTGACCTTGCTTATATTAAACAAGGTTTATATTTCACGAGTGGATTTTATTTTGTGGCTTTCTACATTTAAAAAGTGTTGGGAAAGGGAGAAAATTTCGGCTGTAGACCTTTGTAGAAACTTCTCCGTATTTGCTTAATGAAGAGAAAACCACAGAAAACTTATTCAAGGGAAGCTTATTCAAGGGATTATTGATATCAGAAGGCCTTTCGTTGCACTTGAAGAGATCACGGAATTTATTTTTTATTTTTTATTTATTTAAAAACGGCATTACTCCCATTTACATATATGTGGTATAAGGAGTGCTTGAAAAAAAAAAAAAAACGAGTATTATATATTGATATACTCGCACTATACACATTATAAATTACTTGAAATGTATACATATTTTAAAGAAATTATACAATAACAAAATACATTAACCAATCAACTTATTACTATTCCAACCCAATTTCCTGAAGTTGATTTGCTCTTTTTGATAAAAATATGTTGGTCCTCTTTTCGTTTATTTTGTGTCCTCGTATCGTTTATTAACTTTATGACCTGTAATATCTTAACCATAAAAGATGGTGCCTCTCGTGATAAGTCATGACTTATTAACTTTTTTACCTGCAATATCTTAACCATAAAAGATGGTGCCTCTCGTGATAAGTCATGACTTATAATGGAATCGATGTGCCTTACCTCTTCACCAACGACTCTGCATCGCGCCTCCAGGTTATGACTTTCGACGCTGAAAAAGGGGCAATAAATCAACAAGTGGCGAATATCTTGAAGGTTTTCATCATCACATGGACAGAAGTTAGTCTCGGAAAGTTTAAAATGGTGAAGAAAGCTCATAAACCCCTAGCCCGTGAGGATCTGTGTAAGTTCGAAGCTCATACGTTGTTTCTTCCTGAAATCAAAGGCATCAAAAATAGAAGGATGGAATATTTTAATTACCAGTCCTGTGGCTTTGTTAAAATAATGTTCATTCCAGAGTTGCATAATCTTGCTTTTATTTTTTTTTTATCAAAACTAAGAGAAAACTCGGCAAAATCGGGAGCTGTCTTTTAAAGCATAGCTTCTCGAGCCTATTCATCTGCTCTTTCGTTACCTACAACTCTGTTATGTCCTCTTACCCATCCAATTTTGAGATCTTATTCGTAATTTATAGACTTCAGAATGGATATCCATTACAATGGTTCTAACCAAATTCCGATCAGTTTTTGCATGTACACCAGACATACAATCTGTGAGGATGGTTATTTTTTTCTATCGATTAGGTGGCTTCTATATGACATAGATCAGTGCATATTCTATTGCAAAGAGCTCCGCCTGAAACACCGAATAGAAGTTATCAAGTTTAAGTTTTCTAGATGGTAGCTTACTTATTGTGCATCTGAACGGTCATGAAAATCATCAAGTTTAATGGACTCGTCGGAAAATAGTATTTTGGGATATAATCCGTTGGAAGATTGTCCCGAAATAAGATTAATAAATTACACTGATGTAGAATTAAGTAGATCATGATTATTAAATAATACGCGATGTGATTTATTTTTCACCGAGTTTAGAAGGTAAAAATATTTTTTTTTTAAAAAGCGTAAGAGAATAAACGCATGTATTTGCTGAGAGCTGTTGGCGTAGACAAGAGAGCGATATATCAAATGATCATTGTTTATAATATTTTGCCCTCTGTTGGCCAATTTCATATTCCGTAAAATGTTTTAAGTGCAAAAAATACACGGTGCAGTTTCTTTGGAAAATCATATTGTGCATCTGAACTGCAGCAGGTAAAACTTTATTGTGCATCATATCGGTCTTAACAATCTACGAAATTAAATGAAAAACGTCGATATTGCATTTTCAAAAAGGCAGAGCGAGACTTAACCTCCAACTTTCTAATCCCTTGACCATGACACTAATATAAAATTGTAACCTTTCTCTAGTTATCTATTTGCAAAACCCTTGTAAAAAAATGCCGGTAATTTTCAGATCTATATAACAAAATGGAAATGAAAAATGGACAGTAGTATAAAACAATAGGCACGTCCCTTTTTATCGCGGTTTCGTAAATATATTTCCCAAATTCTCTACTAGTATTAACTGGGGTGTATGCCCTTTACGATTGTTCATTACAGCCCTCATCTCGTTTTTATTACCATAAAGATATGCCCTCGGGAATAGTAGGCGCATCGCGAGCCGTAGCTCGCCGAACACTGAAATTGAACAAAGAGATTTTATCAGATATGGTCTTAAATTGGCCTGACTGACAAATTGTCGTGATTGGTTGGAAACTGCGGCAGTATCTGTATGTGGCCTAATTGCATCATAAACAAAACATTATTAATTACTCTATGATCGTCTATCATTGTAGTACGATAGTAAAATTCCAATCCGATTAACAGTTATCATTTTGTTATTTCCAATGACGCGTTTTCAAAAAGATAAAATCTCGCAAACCGCGGCATTTCTACATATTTATTATTTATTTATTTACATGTAGATATTTGACTTTCAATCTTTTGTTATCATAGACGGAGAATAATACCACTACGTGTTATAAAATAATATTTTAATTGCACCGTAAATGTGAACAACAGTTATGCCCTCATAAGCATAGGCAATTTTTGACAAAAATACCAAAATTAATTGAATTTGAGGCAACATTCAATATATAATACATTTCGAACAATTTGATATAAAGCAAAAAGCAGTAAACAAAATATTTCAGTACGAAGAAAAACAGGATTTATTCAAAACAACATATACACAGTATACGCATGTACAGTATCCAGAGATATATGAAGCAAAAATACAGTCTAGAAAATAAATTATGACACATGCTGGTTTCATGCTTAGAAACAATGACATGCTGTGTTCTTACTGTATTTTTTTATATTTAAAAAAGCATTGTAAGAAAATCGTTGAAGGTCGGAGCTCCTACCCCAGTTGGAGTTGACAGAAGATACGGGGTAAGAAATTCCCATGTGTATTTATTACACGGCGGATAAGATAAAGGGTGTCTCATAATAAATTTTGTTTTTGTTTTGATTGTTAAGCGCAAAACATAGAGAGCGGGTCAAGGGAAGTGGCGTAAGACGCTCGGCGGGCTTGTTTAGTTTAGTAGTTATGGATCGTTACACGGAATGACAAAGCGCATTTTGTGTGCCTGCGTTTTATAAAAACGACTATTTTCACACTGTTGCTCGTCGTTTTTATAGGAGTCATTTTAATTTAACGTCCATGGGAATGTGCCAAGTGTAAATTTAATCAAGCATTGGGTTCGCAAGTTTGAAGAGACTGGAAGGACATCAAGAACTTGAGCGAATGTTGAGTCAGTTATGGGCGATCTACGACAGTTACTACGATTGCACACAGCATCTCTGAATTTGAATAAATCCACGGTTCCGCACATTATTCAGAAAGATTTACATTTTCACCCACACAAAATTTTATTGTGCAAGAGATGAAGCCCGATGATCCAGCTAAACGAGTTGAATTCTGCAGGACAATGATAAATTGTTTTAGGAGTTTCAATAACAAATCATGGTTCTCTGATGAATCCCGTTTTCACTTTAATGGACACCTGAATAAACAGAATTTCAAGTATTGGGCTTCCAAACATCCGTTTGAACTGCATCAGAAATCATTACATTCGCATAAAGTTGTCGTTTGGGCTGCCATGTCATGTCAAGGAATTATCGGCCATACTTTATTAGGATAGGCGTGGTTGCGCTCAGACCGTTCATTCCGATCGATATTGCCATTTGATTCGGAATTTTCAGACTCCAGAAATATAAAACCAGATTTTTTACAACCGTCAAACATTTTTTTGGCAAGACGTAGCAACTTCCAACGTCACAAATTACTCGATAGCTGCTCTTCACAATGTATTAACTTGAAGAGTAATAAGTCGCCGAGGAGACATCAACTGGCCACCAAGGAGTCCAGATTTAACGCCTGCGATTATTTTCTTATAGAGGCTACTTAAAAAATTTAGTATTCAACCCGTTACCACCCAACTTAAATGTGTTAAAGCAGAAAATCAAAGAAGAAATCAACGGTTTTCCAAGAGCGACGATCCAGCGAGCGATTCAAAATTAGTGCCAGGCTAAATAATTGTGAAGAAATTGATAGTGCGCATTTAAAGTTGGTTGTTTTTCATAAAATAAAATTCTTAACGGCTCTTTAATTCAACAGTAAATAAAACCGAGTGTGAACCAATTCTGTATTTTTAATAACCAATAAGAATCAAAAACGAAAAACATTCTGAAACACAATTTACCATACTTGGTTGTGTAGCGCGAGCGTTATGGCGATAAATAAAATAACTGCACTTTGGCTACATGCTAAAACTGAGTCACTGCGTTGAGCTGACTTGGTTGGGCTGACTGACATTACCACGCTCTGTGGTCTCTTTATAGACCGCGTTCCTTTATTATACATGTCTTCATGACAGGAATCAAGCGTTTAATTAAATAAATGTACTGCTGGACGTTGCTCTTATGTAGACGTTTTATATGCGTTATTGTTAGTCTTACAGAATATTTCCTTTTAATGATGACTTGGTTCATCGGTTGTTGCTCTATATTTCACGAGAAATCATTGCGCGTGTGTGTGTCATCAATCATTGGACCATGACCTCCACAAAAATTAATTTTAAAGAGTCAGTGTAAGAAGTCTGCGATTATGTAGAAAAATATTATAAATAATAATTCGTTCACGTTAAAGTACACCTTTATTCTATGGAAACGTTTTATACATGCTGACAGACGGCGCATCGAAGGTTTCTCTAAGAAGATGCGGAGAATATGATAATATCAGTCATCGCGTTAAGTATATCTCTCTTAAGTATACATTTTTCGTACATATGTATGTACACAATCACTGCGGGGGTATTAGGTAATAGCTCCATTCCGAGTGACGACTTTCCTCTTTTGACACAGCAGAATGTAACTTTTACATCTATTACCCCGTCAAAGTTCCGCGTCTCAGTAAGGGCAGGATTACAGATTTGGGTGGAAAATTTTCATTTCTCTCTAGTTCCAGCAAATCAACCCTTTCAGGCACGAATATTTTTTTAAATATATTAAAAAAAAACGGATATTGCTTTTACTGTTGTGTTCTGGGGACCGGAGAGTTAAACGACGTAGAAAAATTATTTTTTTACGTGTTTAGTACTTAATTCACATATAATAGAGCATGCAACACTTCTCTGCCCCCACCATTTTGTGTTTCATTTTATTATAAATATATAGCATTTTTTTGTTTTTAAAATAAATTATAAAACTATCATCCATCTTATTATTTTCCCTCGGATTAAATTTATTTTTAAAGAAATATTTGCGTTCTTATAATTTACCCAAATATTTAATTTGAGGGCCATTTTCAACGAATTGTAAATAACTCACTATAAGAAAATGGGGATCAAGTTGGGGTAGAGTGAGATTCGAACCACGGACCTTTGATCCGTGAGTCCGAGACACTAGAGACGGGACCACAACCCGATTTAAAATTAAAGTGAAGTAATACCTACATTTATTTTATAATATTTCAATATTAGCATATCATTTTCTAATCTTTGGTTCGAGCGGTTTGCCATGCTTAAGACCCAGGTTTAATTCGCTGCAAGGTCAATTTGAACTATTTTTATAAATGTAGTTACACATTTCATTGTCCCTGGACTGGCGCCTGAATCGTGAAATTGATCACCTTACCTACATGTCATATATCGTCAATTTTGAATTTGTTGTACGTATACAGTGGCCTTTACACCATCAGGTGCGGAAAGATGTATAATGGTTATAAAAGTAAAAGTATTAATAACTTCGAAAATAAATTAAAATTACTTTTTTTTTCAAAACAATACGAATCTCATTTCTTTTGGTTTGCTTTTGAAAAAGCATTTTTTAAATAATATTATTGCTTAGTTAAAAATTAATGAAAATATTTTTTTTTTTGGACGAAGTGTGATTTTGTAGTAGTGCCGCGGACTCTGGATCGATAGGTCAAAAATTCGAATCACGGTCGGTAGGCGGACTCGCCAATTACTACACCACGAGGCGGACTTACCTTCACTCGATCAAATTTTTATAATGTTTACCCAAGAGCAGCCATCTAATCGACAACACTTTTCAAAATGCTGGTTTTTTTTTCACGCATGTACAACTGAACGTAGTCATGCAGAAAACCGCCAGTCTACAATTTTGACAAAATGAGATATTGATGTTATCGGGTGCAATAAGTCAATTATTCTATGTCCTGCTATAAACAGCCAGACCGTTTTCATACAAAATTTGTTGTATTCATCTTCTAAAAATGGTGTCCATTGCAAAAACGGCATTTCTCAATTTGCAGAAAACACCCACAGTACTAGAAAAATCATAACGAATTTTGAAAGCATTAAAACTGGCTAAATAAATAATTAAATTGTTGTTTGTAATATGTTTTAAAAAAACGAATATATTCATTGTCTATCGTTTGTTAAAGTCAAAAACATTCTAACTGTTGTGTAGATTTGTTTATTCACTATTTTCACAAAGGAGCTATTATCTCAGTTTCACTTTTCTATGGCTGGCTGCTTTCTGCGTTACTACGTTCAACTGTACATTTCGTGCACCTGAACAAAGATGTTTTTTTTTTCCAAATCGATAATTTGAAATTAATGTTGACAATTCTCACTTTAAGGTTTTAATAGGTTAACTGGATTAAACAGTCGTCGCCGGAAGCCTCCGCGTTCACTCATTTGAATATTTAAATTTGCTGCGTAAAATATCACGATATGTCAAAACCTCCTGTCAAATCAAGCGTGCTACAGAGGCTAGTAATCGAGTCACGGCAACTTGTTGTGACTTGTATTTATGTTTCAATTTCCAATTGAATGGCTTTATGAAATTAGTAAGAATTTGAACTTGCTAGATGATTGATTATGTGTGAATTTGGTATTCAAGAATTCGCAAACTTAGCTACGTATGTAAATTCGATCAAATTAAGTGAAATATTAAGTACCATAGATATAGAGAGCATTTTTAGAAGGGAATATTGAACACTAGGCATTTACCGAATAGTGGATGTTAGATTTTGTGTAAAGTAATCTTTTTTTTTCATAGAGTCTTTATTCAATAAAATATACGCATTATTACAATATTAATACATTTTCAAGAAAACAAAGTATAAAAATATACTTTGTCCCGATAAACTATTCAATAATAGTTTGTCGTCGGGTGCTCAGACATTAGTTTTAATTAAAAATCAAATAAAAGAGTACAGACATAATACTGTATACGTATAATATAATAAACATATATTATTTTGTTCTTGATGCTTTAAAAAAATATTATTAAGAAGAAAAAACTCAACAAAACCAGATAAAAATGTTATTAAGAAATATTTTTCGAAAAGTAAGGAAAAATGTTAAAATAATACAATTAAAATTAAAGAATAGCCATTTACTTGAAATTTTTTTAAATATAGGAAACAAATATAAACACATATATAAATAGTGTGTGCTCAATGTAATCAAAACAAGATAAAAAATAAAACAAAATAAATCGAAAATTTCAATTCCACAGAAAAAATAAAAACAATAAGAAAATTAAAAGAACCTTTTAAAATTAAGATCTCTGCTCAACGAGATTCTTTGAATTTCATCACTCAAATAACAGCCCCTAGCTAAAGAATTATAATAATTAAATTATTCATCAATTCCTTGTTCCTTTTTTGAGAATCTGTAGTCTAGATGTGAAACATTGGGCACAATTTTAGATCATAGAGACTTTGAAAATCTTGACTAAATCATTTGAATAAATCCGTAGCACGTGACAACAAAATAAATTATTTTAATTAAATTACAAATTTAAAAGCTTCAATTAAATTAACTTTACAATAGAATCACCATGTAAAGCGCCCTTGAGTTATTTTATTACGAAAATGGCGCTATATAAGTTATCCACAATAAATAAATAAAATAAAATATACCGTTTGTGGCCTAAAAATAAAAAGCATTTTATCTATATTTACACTAATAATATTACAAATATCTAATTGGCCAACACATGTTTACATTTGAATTACAATGTCTTTTACTATGTTTCTTAATATGTATTTTGTTTTACTACGTATTATTCCGAGTTTTTAAATATATTTTTTACTATGTTTGTTACTACATTTTTAACTTTAACATTTAACTGTGTATTTTACTATGTTTTTACCAACATTTTTTCTATGTCTACTACCTTTATTATTGTTTGTATATATTCATGCATTTTTTTACTGGCTTATAACGACGTAAAATAAACCTTGTTAGACATTCAAAGTTACTTTGTTCAAATGAATAATTTCATCTACATAATATGATAAAAACAATTATACAAAAATAATAATCAATGAGAAAGTGTGTTTGTTTGTGAGTCCTTCGCGTCTCAACGGGGCGACCGACCGACTTATTTTTTTTGCAAAAGTATATCCGAAGAGACGATAAAATAAATAAATTACTTCCTCATTTCAAAAAATATTTTTAAAGTACATTGAAAAAATAATGAAATACAGTAAAAATAAGCAACATTATTTGAAAATGAGCAGGCAGTAAGGTGGGATGTAAATTTTGAAATTGATTCACTTGCTTTATCTATTGTTAGTTTGATTTACCTATCGTTTTAGTTTTGTACCCAGTAGATTTTTGGATTTGTGAACAAAATTTTATTTTTTATTTTTTTATTTTTTTTTATTTTTATTTAACGATGTTACGTCGCCATAGGCAAACGGATCATTGCATTTCTTTAATAGCAATATTTGAAATACCAATTCTGATAAAATATTATATATCAGTCCATCGGGAATGTATTTAGTGATAAACGAAAACTCTTATTGACAAACGACACATATTAATAACCTGAATAATTTCTCTTTAATACCGCCTGAGTGGAGCCGCGGGTAAAAGGTAGTATATAATATATTGAAAATGCTATTTAAATTCTGAAACATAAAACAAAAACAAAAACAGATTCTATAATTTCCAATGAATGAAACGTGGAAAACGTACATAATATCATTAAAGGTACTTTTGGATACCAAATATATTTTTTGTATAATTTTTGGCACCGTTTTTTGGCCAGTAAACTTTTTTATATCTACCTAATGGTAACAATTACGAATCGTATGTACCCGGAATATCTTCATTATTTAAAAACAAACTGAACATGACATTATACAAATATTTTATTAAACCGGATGTCTTATATAAAAAAGTATTTTTTCAAGTAATGAGCTATTCCCTCGTTTTTTTTATGGGACCCCGGGAGGCTGTTACTCATATTTCAAAGTCGTGCGACCGTTTTTCTTCTCATGCTGAGCTGAAGATGCCCGCAAAAAATCAACTAGTCTTAAACGTAGGCGTACGCTGGCTTCATACACTTCATGCTTTTCTCTCAAACATCTTCCCGCCTTTAACGCTCCCACGTGACGCATTTTCCAACCACCCCTCGTATTTAAGAAAATATCGTCGACCTTGTATCCATTGTGTTTATATAAAAAAAATTTCTTCAAAAAGTATTTTTAAGCAGTAATACAATGAAGGAGTTTGCCTTTTGTCTAAACTGTTGGGCAGATTATCTTTTTTTACATTCTAAGTTATCTTTTAGTCCGCGTCCAAGCCGATTAAAAATACCGTTCTATGGGTGAAATAGAACCAATATCTTAGACGAGTGTTATTGCATCAATGACTAACTCTCGGGTAAGAATAATACCTAGTACCTATCATTTTTGAGGTTCATGATTCAATTGCTGGTAGGGTAAACCTTAATTTGTTGTTTTGCAAGTGATTTTAAACTACAATATTTAATTTTTTTTTTATAGAAATAAAAACAAGTGATACTTTAATCCACAAATTTGGAATATACAGTGACCGGTTTCATTGCTTTCACGACATCTTTGAGACTGGTATCTTTATTAAGGAGTTCAGTGTATTACATACAATACAAAGCAGAGGTAAGGATAGATAATTCAAAATTCATTCTTTTGATTTAAAAAAATAGCGTAACAATAATTCATATTTCACCCGAGGGCTAAACTTGACAAAGTAAAAATTCTCGAAATAAATAGATTAAAAAATAAACCCGACGAAGAATTACTTAATGTACAGATAACACACGTGCATTCTTCATTACTATACGCATTGTAATATATTTTTACTAATGGCTTTTTACCTTTTGTTTTTCAGAAATCATAATTGACAAAAAACACACTCACGATAGATGGGACACTAAAAATATAAATAATACATAAACAATACTTAAACTTATTAAAATAGCATTATATCAACTCATTAGCTAACTCGAAAATTTTTCATTAATGATACTAAAGATAAAAATATTTTTATTTAATTTATTTTCATATAATTTTGAATTCTCTATCCTTACTTCTGTTTTGTATAAATACACTTAACTCCTTAATTAAGATACCAGTCTCGAAGATGTCGTGAGAGCGATAAAACTGGTCATTGAATATTCCAAATTTATGAATCATAGTATCACTCGTCTTTTATTTCTATAATTAATTACAATAAACTTTCATCAAGAATTTTCACTTACAAATTTCAACGATTGTAATTTTTTTTTCGTAATTTATATTCAGAGCGTTGGAGTTAAATTTTAAAATGTATATAGCTTTATAATCTAATTTGGTATTTCAAATGTAAACAAAATACCGTAACGAAAATCAGTTAAGTTTACTCGGATAAAAAATATAAGTACCCATAGAATATTACTACTAAATACAATTTTTATCCAAACTTGATACATTTATTAACATACAAGTTTCCCATTACGAAACAGAAAAATGTATTTTTGTGTGCATAATTGATTTACTTAACTGAATTACACAGTTTTCGCCACTATTTGTGTAATTGCCATTTGGTCTTAAATATGTAAATATGTACAAACATTTAATTTTATATTTGTAAAATTCTGTTCTTGTATAATATAACTTTACCTAAGACCCATTACGTTTATTGTTAACTATCCGTTTGGAATCATTTTTAGTCTAGTATCAAGTGTCTATTATGTTATAAGCATATTATTGTGAATACGCGTGTGGATTTCAATATTTAAAAAAAAAAAAAAAGGATGATATATCCGCCATAAGCCCTTATACAATTTGCCAAACTCAAAGAGAAAAGATCAGTGAAAGCAAGAGAGGTAAATTTAAATAAATTGGGTTAGTACATTAAAATAGAAAAAATGAAAGTAAAATGTCTGTAAAATGATTTTAGGGTATGTGGAGGGAGTGCTTTTACTGTAATATTTTTATGTACCTAGAACGTAAGGCAATCATCTTACGGTTGAAGATTGGACTTTTTTTGGACGGATTGGATTGTACTTTCACATTTTTATCAGATGCACGATTTGTGTTCTATTTTTATTTATTTTTTAATGTAAGTTCGGGCTTGCTATTTTTTTTTATATTTTATCAATATGATTTATTGATAAAACCGTCTGAAAATAGAAAAAATAATTTGAAAGTTACGCTCATTTATTTTTTCTTTTTAGGTGATGGATCAGCCTTTTTTGAATGTAACATAAAACAAAAATTCTTATTTCTACTAGCATTTGGGACTTGTGGGCCAAAGGCACCCCCCTCTGATGGCCGGGCAATTTCTGTCTGTCTTTATCTTTAGGGTAAACTTATTACCGAGGATTCCAACGGATATTAGCTACGGCAGGGTTACATCAGGGCCAAATCATAATCATTCAAAAATTAAAAATAATTCCAAAATTTCACAGGCAACCTTAGAAAAACCATCTTAAAAATTTTATAAAAAATTTGAAATGGAAATATACTTAAGTGGTTTTTATTTTTAATGTATCTATTTTCTGCGTTCTAAGGATGAAACATGATAAAAAAAATATAAAAAAAATCATTCATAGATTTAAAAAAAATAAATTATATTGATTAGTTCATACAAATTTCTCAGTTTATACTTATAATCGAAAATCAGACTCCTCCTTTCCCCACTTCCTTCTCATGTTTTAATGTTGTACCCGCTAGATTAAACATTTTTATAATAAGTGCAACTTGGTGCTAGCTTCTAATATCCCGTGTCATATTAGCATGTTGATATTTAATTTTTGTGTTTCCACTATGGTAAAGGTGAATAATGGAACTTGCATGCTAGTGTAATTAGTGTCCTGACGAAGAGACAAGTACGAATTGAAACCGGGAGAATCAAATAAGTTAGTTAGTGTTTATATAATTACAATTATTGTTATTTTTTAAATATGTAATGTGGATTCCAAGAGTTCTTATAATATAATCAATCAAATCTTATAGTATACAAAATAATTTACAGTTAACAAATTACAAACAGAGATGGAGAATACCTTAAATAAGGGAATATGGAAGTCTAGACATTTACAGGGCTTATGACCTGTCTGGTTTAAGTGGCCACTTTACTCTCTGTGTAACATTCACCATTTTGCCTATGTTTGAACATCTATATTTCTTCAATTCTTACATTTGTTGATTTTAGTGAAGTTAAAAAGCTGAAACTTTTATTGTTGTGAAGAGAATCATCTGACTGAATTATTTAATATACTAGGCAACGCCTGAAAACCATTTTTCAATTTTTAAACTTCTTCTTGGACCAGTTGGTTTCATTACAATATTTGTAAAATAGAACCAGATCTCTGGACGAGTATTTTCGACTCGTCGGCTGCTCTCAAGTCTGAATCAGAAAAATAATTGAAGATAAATCTACCTCGTTGCGTAGTGGTTCAAGAGATCGCCTAGTACCGAGATGTCCCAGCTTCGATTCCTGGCATGGTTGACATGAAAAATTAATTAAAATCGGTGTTTTTACACTAAGATATTTTGTAGTCCCTGGACTTGTACCTGAAAAAGCGTAAGACTAATAATAAAATCAAGACACGCTTTGATTAGTGTAATGTACCATTCCAGTGCTCGAAGCAACATAAGGTGCAAAAAGGAAATGTAATTTGAATATGTAATTAGTGTCCTGACGAAGAGACGGATAGGCTTCAAAACTGGTAGACATAGAAAAGTCAGAGATAAAATAAATGAATATGTTTTTAAAATAAAAATAAATTAAACGTCATTCTGTGTTATTATTAAAATAAAGGTATTTAAATTAGGTATTTATATTAATTCATTGAAGGGTTAATATTGTATTCCTTAGCAAGCAAAACATTTTTATTACAAAAAATCGTATTTACTATTAAATAAACAGGTAGGTATGTCAATATTTATATTTCTGAACATTTAAAACATCTTTTTTGTGTTGTTTTAGTAAGGAAACGGGAGAAAAAAAGGGAAAGGAAAGCATAATCAAAGAAAGATCAAACACAAAAAATGGAAAACTTACCTTAAATAAATAGAACGCAGCCCACAAAACCTTTACTGATTTAAAAATAACACTGAATTTTATCAACCTAGTTCACGTAGATAGATATTACGATTTATATACGTATTCAAAGCCAAAATTTTCGGTTTTGGAAAAAAACACAATACTTTTGTTGTAAACAAAATACTTTCATTGGATAAAACAAAAAGGCGAACGTACTTAAATGAACTGGAGTGAACTATTCAACAGCTATTCAATATTCTAAATGAAATGGTCAAAAATTAACAAATGTATTGCGTTTATTCAAGAAAAAACACACAAAAAAGTGTTTATTTTATAGTAGAAATAAATTCTTAAGTTTGTTTATTTTTGACCATTGGATTTATGTATTCATTTATGAAAATCATACCGTCTTTATATAAATACAAAGTACAAAAGAACAAATGAAAAATGTAAGACCAATTACAGATTTCAGATTAATTTAATATGAATGCATAAGAAGAGGGGAAAAAAAAAATTTAAAAAATTAAATGTAAATAAACATATAAATATAAATATTCAATAAAAAGTACATAAAAAGGAGAAGATATTGTACAGTTCCAACTATACTTTCCTCCCCTCTCTTTCTGCTTCCATGAACATACATATTTATTTCTCATTAAAAATTCACAACCAAAAATAATTAATTATATGCAGGTAGTAGATGTACATATGAATAAGTAAAAATTAAGAATTGAAATTAAAAGTTTTTTTTTTAATAAAAAATAAATATTTGCGTTTTTATGATTTACCCAAATATTTAATTTTAAGGGAAATTTTCAACGAGTCGTAAATAACTCACTATTAGAAAATGGAATCAAGTTGGGGTAGAGTGGGTTTCGAACCACAGACCTTTGGTCCATGAGTCCGAGACACTAGCCACAGGACCACAACCCGATTTCAAATTATTAAATTGAAAAAATTAAAATTAAAAGTTAAAATTAAAATTAAAAGTTAAAATTAAAATTAAAGTACATAAGTAGTATTTACATTGCCCAATTACTGTAGCACCCAAGGATGGGTAAAAAAATAAAATAATATAATGCGTTTGTTTAAGAAAAAAAACACATTTGTTTATTTTATCATCGTCATCATTCCCTTTCTGCACTTAATGGTGCATGAAGCACTGCATTGGTACACCAATCGCAGCATTAATTACTTTTTGTGACATGAAGGTAAGATGATCAGGCTCACGCTTCAGGTACCAATCCAAGGACTGTGAAATATGAATAGTGTAAAAACACCCTTTAAAATAAATATGCTTTATCCACCATGTCGGGCATCGAACCCGAGACCTTTCGCATTGTAGGCAAACGCGCTGACTATTACACCACGAGGCCGACAACATTTTATAAACACAATCATCATCATCAAACCCTTATTCGCAACCTGATGCATAGGACACATCACTGTTCTCGAATATCTGTTACAGTAATTTAAGTCTATCTGTCGTACGCGTCATGGACATATAAATGCTTTAGAGTATAACCACCATTCAAATAAATATTTGATGTCGACCTTCCTAAGAATCAAATCCATTAAAAAAAATATTATCCTGTGTGTAAAATAGAACCAAGTTTGTTTTAGACTCGATGGCTGCTCTCGTATAAAAATCTTGTAAAAGGAAAGTGGAGAAAAGCTTGACTCGTAGTGAGCATTTGTTTACCATGCTAGAGAGCTTAGATCCGAAATCCTGGGAATTTCGGCGCTAATTTTTTTTCAATGTGGTTTTGCATTGAGGTATTTTTACCTTCATCGGCCACGCGGTGTAGTAGTTGGCGCGTTTGCCACCATGCAAGAGGTCTCGGGTTTGATTCCCGGCATGGTTGACATTAAATATTGGTTTTAAAGGGTGTTTTTACCCAAGAAAGTTTCATAGTCATTTCATGAAATAATACGGACCAAAATGGACACCAAGTCGTTGGAACAATAGGCATAATCCCCCAGTCTACACACGTGCGTTTCCAGAAATTCTCCAGCAGCCTAGTGGACCACATGTTGACGATATCTACCTACTGTCTACAAAAGATTCTCTTCGGACATCTATCTCCCTTTGTTAACCATGTAGTTGATACAGTGCTTTATTTATTTAGTTTTTTGTTGCTTAGTTCTTGGCATGAACACTTGACAAACTTACTACTATGCTCTATTTTTTATAAATTTATTGATATCATTCTAACTTTGCTAGAATTCCACTCGTCCATGCGCTTTGTAGCTGCACGATGATTGGTTATCTAGCTTTCATATACCAACTAAAAAATACCTAAATTTTATAAATGGGGTCTAGAATTCCAATCGTCTATGCGCTTAGTAGCTGCAAGACGTGTTGTAATCTTACTCCTTTTTATTATTCATATTATTTTGATTTTTTTTTTAGTATCATTAATACACTAAATTTATTTGTCAATTTTTAATATGTGTAAATGGGGGCTAAATTTCTAACTGTCTATGCGCTCTGTAGCTGCAAGACGTCCTGTAATCTAGCTCCTATCTGTTATATGTTTTTATTGATCTTAATTGAAAACGAGGAACTAGAGTCCCAACCGTCCATGCGCTCTGTAGCTGCAAGACGTACTGGGATATTTATTAATTGTACAGCGCCCTTGAGGTGATTTTCACAAAAATGGCGCTATATAAATTATCCAACTATATATATATAGTCGCTGGACTGGCAGCTGAGGCATAACACTGGTTATATTTCCTTCATGTAACATAAATGATCAAGATATGCTGCGATTGGTATAGACCAATACAGCGCCCTATGCACTATTAGGTGCTAAAAGAGAATGATGATTACGATGTTTTCACAAATATGAAATTTCTAATGCACCATCAGATGCAAATGAGATTTTTGATGATGATAATTGAATCGAAAAAAAAATATATATCCATTTAATATTTGGTGTATTTTTAAACATCGACTACAAAACAAATAATTTAAATTTTCAACTAAATAATTTGGGCAAATGATCATTTGAACGTAGTTATGCAGAAAGCAGCCAGCCATAGAAAAATTAAACTGTGATAATAGCACTTGTGGAAAGGGTGAATAATCGAATTTACACAACAGTTGGAATGTTTTTTACTTCCACAGATGATAATAATGCACGCGTTTGTTTTTTCACATGACAAAAAATAATTTAATTATATATATGATAGAAAGTAATGATTTTTAAAGTCTGCCTGACCACGCAACCTAAGATGTGCATTTTGCAGAAAACCGCCAGTTCTAGTTAGTTATGTAATTATGTACTGATCATATTATGTTATGTTTATATTAGGGTACTTAATTTTAAAGAATCACTTAATCCACTTTGTTAAATTAATTTAATTATTTACTTTTTAAAGGAATTATGGTGTTTTTTTTTAGTTCGGCTTACTGAAAAACCTAAAATATGCATTTTGCAGAAGACGGCCAGATGTAATATTAAAAGAAACATCATAAGAGCGACATTAATTTTCATGACATTTTGACATCGTGGAATTTTCAGAAGGTGATTATTACAGTTTTTATGTATTTCACTTTATTTTATTTTATTTAATGCACAAAATACTCAACTTTATAATTTTTTTACCACAATTTTTTTTATGTCCCGACTTGTTTGAAAATTCCATGTTAAGTCGGGACAATTCTATATTTAAATCAAAAATATTTATAAACATATTAAACAATATACAAAATAATCAAAACAATATACAAAATAATAATAGAAAAATAGAAATAGTAAAAATGTATACATGTCAAAATATGGAATGCAGAAAAGTTATATATTAATACATGGAAATACGTTATTAATATTAACATATTACAACAGAGATGAAGAACATTTAAGAGAAGGTAATATAGAAGTCTAGGCATCTACAGGGCTTATGACCTGTCAATGGCTGGTTTAAGTGGCCACTTTACACACTGTGTTACATTCACCATTCACTACCTGGTCCATGAAGAAGTATAGAAATTGAAAAAATAACATTTTCAGGCGTTGCCTAGTACGTAGGTGAAATAATTCAATTAGATGAATCTTACCTGCATAAATAAAGGTTTCAGCTCTTTAACTTCACAAACATCAACGGATGAAAGAATTGAAGGAATATAGATGTTCAAATATAGTCAGAATGGTGAATGTTACACAGTGTGTAAAGTGGCCACTTAAACCGGCCATTGACAGGTCATAAGCCCTGTAGATGCCTAGACTTCTATATTACCTTCTCTTAAATGTTCTTCATCTCTGTTGTAATATGTTAATATAAACAGCTCCCCAAGGAGTTGAATCCAGTCCTTGTCTACAAAAATTTGGACAAACTCAAAATATTGATGTTATTAATAATTTAAAGTAATATTATAATTCGATTCGGTAATTAATTGATATTAAAAATAAGTACTAAATAATACAATAAAGTAATAATTTATTGTAACACATCTTCATGTATGTATGGTAGAATATGTAATTTAATAAACATATTTAAAAAATCTAAACGTATATTTACAAAAAAATATACATCCCTATTAAGTTCATTAAAAAATGATATACATATATACGTATATGGATAATAATGAAGACAGCATCGATATTATATATTTATTCCCGAAGCAATCTTATACAGTGGTCTCTACCCCTCGATAGAATCCAATTATGGATCTTCGTCTTGAATAAAGACGTTGTTTTGGAGAACTTAATATGTTCATCCAAGACGTTGAACACTCTTGGAGCTATATATGAAAAGTGTCTCCGAGCAAACATCGTACGCGTTCTCGGTATTAAGTGGTTTAGGTTACGTGAAAACCTCGTACGGGCATTCTGTTGGGACCTCCTTCCGTAGTCGCCTGACCAGAAAACTGTCAATACATGATATATAAAAAGCGGCATGGTTGTTAAGGCTGTTTTCAACTTGATAACATCAAAATTACAAGTTTTTTGAAATTGTGGAATGGCTGCTTCCTGCATTATTAAGTTCATTTTATCTCGGCTCGTTCCGGGCGCGATTATTTACAGCGTATTTTCTGGAATTATATCGTTACGGGTTATTTATGTTCTGGATATTCTTCATAAAGATTTTGTAATTCCTCTAAAGGTCCTATTAGTGAGACGAGGAAATAATGTCGGGAATAAATCAGCATTTGAAGGAAGGACAGGGCCGCAGAAGTAGTAAGGTTGAGTGGAACAGTCCGCTAAGTCCTGTTATCTAAAGCTGGGCCGGACATTCGCAGGATTTACTTAATTTTCTTCACATTTACGCCTTTCCAGGGGATGAAATATCTGGACAATATTTCTCGGCGATCGCTCTAGATTGTTTTTGAACAAGAAAAGAGCTGAGTAAACGGTTTATACAAACATAAGCCCGCTGCTTTATTAAATCGCTTCTTTTAAGGCAACTTTACGAAATATTCAAAGTCTTTATTTGTATTTGCTTTGAATAACAACGGATACTGATGAGCCGTTTCGTTTTCTTACAAGACAAATATTCATTTAAATAATTTCTTGAATTTGTACCTACTTATATAACGTTTCGTTGAATAATGTTTATTTTGTATAAATATTACGGAAATTAATTGAATTTTTCACAAATAAAATAAACTTATTTATTCTGTGTATTAAAGAAACGATTTTCTCTGATTTGTTTGGCGTTTTTTTATTATTAAAATTTTTATTAATATAAGTTTACATTTTCACACTTAAGCCATTTCTTTTTTTTTTGTTTTTACTAAAACTAAAATCCCCCCCAAAACCAATTTCTGTAGCTTAGTTGAATGTTCTTTTAAATATTCAAATTAATTTATTTTATCACAATCACATTATAAATAACAAATATCAAAGGTTAACATATAATAACACGGATGGAGAATACCTTAAAGAAGGTTATATGGAAGTCTAGGCATTTACAGGGCTTATGACCTGTCAATGGCTGGTTTAAGTAGTCACTTTAGATACTGTGTAATATTCAGCATTTTGCCTATGTTTAAAGATCCATATTTTCAATTCTTGAAAATAATTTTTCAATTGTTTAAACTTCTTCTTGGACCAGTTGGTTTTATTACAATATTTTTATTAGATTTTGTCCAAATTTTTGTAGACAAAAGACTGGATTTCACCTCCTCGGGAGTCGTTAAGATTAACAAATTACAACAGGGATGGAGAATACCTTGAATAAGGTATTATGTAAGTCTAGGCATTTACAGGGCTAAGGACCTGTCAATGGCTGGTTTAAGTGTCTACAAACATTTAAACAAACTCAAGTATTGTAAATATTAAAGGCGTTTTATTGGGACGAAAAATCAAACCAGGATTCTTTTGGCGATGGTTCGACATTATTAACTTATGATATTCTCCAATAGCAAAGAGTATTTGCATCAAAAACGGAGTTTCACTGATGTGAAAGATGTCGATCTTCAAAGTGATAATGTTTAGCTACTTGACTGTTCTTTCAATCGGCATAACCAGAGGCAGGTTGGTTTTAGAAGCCGGGAGGTAAAACAGTCTGTGCCGACTTTGTCGGAGATTACCATCAGGAACACAAAAATTGATACTCTCTAAAATGGATATACAACTGACAAGACAATATTGTTCTAACCCAGCTGCGTGAACAGTTTTGCACTACGCCTACGACTACGCAGGACTAGACAATGAAACAATATAAAAATTGAACCATTTTCACATTCAGAAGGCTGCACAAATTGAAACTCAACAACGAGCGTTACGAGCGAGGGGGCGAAAAATATCATTTATTTTATTCAAAATGTATTGTAATTATTTTCAGACAAACGAATCGTAATTTTCAACTTAAAAAATGCCCATCTAGTTTTTAGACAATGTCTCGCACCATTGTCCTGTTCTTCAAATTTCTGTTCGCACGAGGACTCTATTGTCGTCAGACCTATTTCCGATGCTGGGACAGGACAGTGTCGTCTTGTCCTTATGTATGTGGAGTCGTTAAGACACTTGACTTACACACAAAAAGTTCCGGGTTCGATTCCAGATGAGACGCAAAAAAAGTGAATTTTATAAAAAAAATTCAAGCCTGGTTATACTGTGCTGTAATTGGGCCTCCTGGCCTTTTGTGGTGCCAAAAAAATAATATACGTACGTATATATATATATACATATATGTATGTAAATATATGTATATAAATATGAAAAATCATATTTTATGCTCTGGCGAGCTTTTCAAAACTAAAATCATGATTATCATCAAATCCTTATACACAACTGGTGGTGCATAGGGAGTTGCGTTTCATGAAAATTAATCTAACGCCTCAAGTTCCAATCCAGAAACAGTGAAACATTGCAGAAAGTGAGTAAAACCACATTATAAACAAACATTCCCAGGAATCAAATTCAGGACTTTAAGAATGCTAGAAAACGGGCCAACGACTACACTATGAGGTGGACTTTTCTCTACTTGATATTATGTGAGAGCAGCCATTGCGTAAAAAACGGCAACCTCCGTATGTAGTGGTAAAGACGCTTTACTCACACACGGAAGGTTCCAGGTTCAATGCTCCGTGAGAACACACATATTAAAAGCATTTTTTTTCAAGTATGGGTATTCTGTAAAGTAATTTACCACAATTCATAAGACAAGAAGGATTAAATATGTGTGTCTATATGTTTGTGTATATGAGTATGTAAGAGGGTATATATGTACATATATGTGGGTATATGTATGTGTATATATAAATATATGTTTGTTTGCATGTACATATATATGTGTATGTGCGTGTGTGAATTATATGTGTGTGGGTGCACAAGCGTGTGTGTATGTATATAGAGACATAAATAAACATATATGTTAGTCTGCCTTTTCACTGGTCTTCTCCTAATAGGCATTACTTGAAACTATGTAAACCTTTGTAATTAATTAAATTAAAATAATATATAAATTCGGCCTTCTATGCTGCTGTAGTGTAAAAAAAACTGGTTTAATTTCACACATGGGACTTTATTCTTCATCCGCCTAGAAACCATTTAACTTTGACGTAACAAAAATAAACGAAAAAATTATTAAAAGCAATTCATAAAAAATATATACCTAAATGATTTTCAGAAATGCATAAAAGATAAATTAATAAAAAATATATTTGTCTCTCGTTTTCTTTCGGATCTCAAGTAGGATCGCGAGAATTCGGAGTCTTTAAAAATTAAACATCATCTCTGGATTACTGATAATTTATTTTTTATTTTATTTTATTTCATTTTATTTGGGATTTTTACAGCTATTACATAAACAAAATAATTAGAAAAATCTTAAAAATACTAAAGCCAATTAAAAAAATCCACTGTAAATATAATGACACATAATATATAAGAAAAGAAGTTTAGTAATTGTATTTGTGTGACGTTTGTATTCATGTGTATGTGAATGTGTGTATGCGTGAATGAATGAGGGAGAGGATACATGTGCGTGTGGGAATGAAAGAGGGAGAGGGTGCGTTTGTATGGGTACGTAAGTATGAAAATAATATATTTGCTTAAAACTTGTAAATTGTATTAAAAATGGTACAATAAAGAGCTTAGTAAAAAGTTAGAAACCTTTTTGTTAAAATTCAAATGACGAAATGATATAAATTGTTTTTTTTTTTTTTTTTTAAGTATGTTAAATTTCAAAACCGTATTCTGAAGAAAAAAAAAGCATTTTATTTTTTAAATTTAACTGATACACATCGAATGAATAATGTGGGACGAGTCCTATACAATGCAGTAGGTAATCACAAAATGCAGTAAATACGAAATAATGACAACAATAAAATAAGGATTGACAATACGCGAACGTTGATTCAAAACGAACACACAAATGCATATTATATGCACCTACATAATATATAAATAAGAATAACATATAAGTTTAATAGAAATGATTCGGATTATAAAAATCAGGTGTCACAAACAGTTGGCCCGCAGTACGGGGATACATAATTATATTAAAAGATCTTCTCACTATAAAACTTATATATGTTCAGGGATAGAGAGCAACGGAGATGAGGATGCGGACAAAGACAATTTATTACCTATGGCAGTTTTGATAAATTTAATATTTTTGGTAAATATATCTATTTCGTTAAATTTCCTGTTATACGTATCCATAATACGGTTAATCGTAGCGTTTTTTGACGAATTTGTTCTGCATTTAGGTATGTGGAAAAGTTGTGTATAACGCGTTTGTCTCTGTGGTACCTTAAGATGAATGCGGTTAACCAATTCGGGGGAATCTATTTTATCAGATATTATGTTGGTGAGTAACATTATATCAGCTGTGGTTCGTCTATCAGCGAGAGTTTGGATATTATGAAAAACGCACGCTTGGCGATAATCTGGAAAATTGAGATGTAATCTACGGTTTAAGTTTTTTATAAACATTTTTTGAATTCTTTCAATTTTGCAGGAATGAATTTTATAATAAGGAGACCAGACAGGTGAAGAAAATTCTAGTAAACTACGAACATAAGAAAAATATAATTTTTTAAGAGTATCGGTATTTTGAAACGGTTTGCCTGTGCGTAGTATAAATCCTAGTGTTCTAAAAGATTTTTCAGTAATACCATCGATGTGACGATTAAAAGTTAATTTTTCATCTAAGAGGATACCTAAATCACGGACTGTTTCGACAGATTTAATATTTGTATTATTTAATTTGTAATTAAAATCGATGGCACGGGTCTTTCTTTTGAATGTTATTTTTAGGCATTTTTCAGGGTTAAGCGATAGTTTATTATTTAAACAATAAACCGACAGTCTAGTGAGGTCCTCCTGCATTTTATGACAGTCATTAGTATTTTCAATATTTAAGTATACCTTCATGTCGTCTGCATACATAATGTATTTAGAGTTATTAAAACAATCGCCTATATCATGAACATATACATTGAATAAAAGGGGTCCTAAATGGCTACCTTGAGGGACACCAGATGGAAGCAAGGAAAAGTCAGAAGAGTGCCCGCCAACGACGACTGCCTGACTCCTTTGACTGATGTAAGAACCAAGCCAACATAAGAGATCTCTATTAATTCCGATTGCTATTAACTTTTTTAAGAGGATTGAATGATCAACACGATCAAACGCCTTTGAATAATCAGTGTAAATAACATCAGATTGTAATCCCTTGGCCATATGCTCAGCAATATCGGTTGTGAAGAGCGTTAAATTAGAAACTACTGATCGTTTCCGCATAAAACCGTGCTGTTCATTTGGGATGTGTAAAGCAACTTCAGATAAAAGGTGATAATCTTTTCAATGAGTGAAACCTAAAACCGGTAAAGATATTTCAACGGAAACGCAGAATTCTAGTAAAAAGGGAAAATAATAGGGATTTACGGAATACGCTTTTTTTGTTTGTATTCATTGCATGTTTTAAAATACCTGTTTGCAAATGCTTAGAATATTGTAAAATGAAAAACACTACTCTAGGTATTGAACAAAAAAAAAATCGAAATGTTATTGTGATTTCTTTTGAAGAAGAGTGATAATTATGGATTATTATGAAGTTAAGTAACTTCTTTTCTGATTTAATGATAAGATTCTTCCTATTCTGATTCGCCACTTTTCTAGGCCACTTAACCCTAGGAAGGGTATAAGTGGACACTTTATTAGACGAATAAGCCCCATATAAGTCATAAGATTACTAATGTTTGTTACATCTGCAAAGGATTTACGACTCTCATAACTAACTGTATTGTGATCTTTTGTGGCATAATAAATAATTGCAAGAGATTTTTGGGCCGTCCGGATTTTCGAATCTTTGTATCCTTGAAAAGCACACTATGATAAAGTATGAAGTGTAATTACTCTTGTTGTAACTGAATTCAATATTTATTTTAAAAATATTAATGTATTTATTAACAAAAACGTAGACATGAGTACAAAATTATTAAATCTCAAGTTTGGTTTATTTGGGACGATTTATACAATAAACGTATATTTAGATTTTTTATCAGGTAAAAAACAGTATTTTTAGCACGTCAAAACGTTTGTAAAAATGCTTGATTCTACTCCCTAAGAAGATAACGTAATCGACCTTTATTGTAACAAAGAAAACAAATATTTTTTACGACGAAAAAATTAAAGTCCATGCATTTACGAGTCTAATGACCCGAGTAGGAGCCAGTCAAAGAACAAATAAAATAGTAGTCAAAGCATTACCTTCAAGAAAATCTTAAAGACCGAGAATCTTTTCATCGGTTTTGTTCATATAAAAAAATATTTAAAAATCAAGTGACCTTATTTCTAACTACGATCTTAATTTTATATTGCAGTGCTTAATACGATTTCAAATGTGGTTAATTTCGAATCAGTATTTCACGTTCGCCTTTCCAAGAATCGATCCAAACACCTTAAGCAAGGTAGATGAATAAATCAACCACTACACTACGAGTTGAAATAATCTCCACTCGATTTCCTTTTCTTAACATTTTTCCCTGAGGGTAGCCATTTATAAGGATTCTGGTCTTATTTCACCCACAAAACAGTATTTTTTATCCGCCTTGACACAGAATGCAATAATACAGATAGTTTATACATATTTGTCATGTAGCTTCGTGAAAAAACATTAATTGAATTAAATTGAAATATATTTAGTGATTAAAAAATTACAATAGGGATGGAGAATACCTTCAAGAAGTTGTTGGTTTTAGTGACAAATGAAAGCATTTAAGAAATATGGATGTTCAAACATTGGTAAAATGGTGAATGTTACACAGTGTGTAAAGTGGCCACTTAAACCAGCCAATGACAGGGCATAAGCCCTGTAATGGCCTAGATTTCCTTATTCCCTTCTTGAAGGTATTCTCCATCCCTGTTGTAATTTTTAATCTTAATGACTCCCGAAGGGAGGAAATCCAGTCTTTTGTCTACAAATATTTTAACGTAGCTATACAGAAAGCAGCCAGTCTACATTTTCGGAAAAAATAGATATTGATGTAATTGGGTGCAGTAGGATTCATTCTATGTTCTGCTAAAAACAGCCAGACCGCTTTCATATAAAAAAACTGTATTAATCACCTCCGGAAAAAGGTGTCGATCACAAAAACGGCATTTCTCAATTTGCAGAAAAAACCCACAATACTAGAAAAATCTTAGGGTACTTTTACAAATATTTTAAACTGGTCATATACAAAATAAAATTTTTATAATTTAATATTTTATATATATAAAAAAAACTAATTTATTCATTGTTTATCGTTTGCTAAAGTCAAAAACATTCAAACTATTATGTAGATTTTATAATTCACTCTTTTCACAAAATGGCTATTATCTTAGTTTCACTTTTCTATGGCTGGCTGCTTTCTGTATAACTACGTTCATTTGGACAAACTCAATTTTGGTATATTTAGTGATTTTACGTAAAGTTAATATTTTTTATATCATTTAATTGAATTGATTTAACATTACAAAGGTACGTTTATAAATTTTAATTCCTTAATTACAATTAGTCTTCCTCTTATTTAAAAATGAATTTGACGCAATTTAAACAAAATACAATGACAACACGGAAAGCCATTAAATCCAACCACGGACAATGAATCTAACTTTAAAACTTTTCAGGCAACTAGAGCTAAGCGAGGAAATCTACCAGGGGAAGAAAACCAAAAATGTAAATGCGCTAGACTTAAATCCTCTATTTTTTCTAATTGTTCAGGAAAACCAACATGAAAATTGATTGAAGATAAATTTGCCTTAAATATCTGGTATGAAAATTAAAATTGAGTTTAAAATGTTTTGTCGAAATTAAATATTTACAATATAAATATGCTCTTAAAAAAGAAAACAAAAAACATTATTCCATTAAAGAGGATTTGAACTCAAGAGTCGTTATTTCAAAAAAGTATGCCTGTTGAAAAGTTATTGTATTTTACTTTACAAAACATTATATTTTTTATCAAAAATAGCTTAGAAAATGTCTAAAACTAATGCTTTTTTATTTTACTGCGCGATTTTTAAAGAACGACAATTGAATGTACTTATGCAGAAAGAAATATGAAATATTGGTTTTATCGGATACAGTAAGGTCAATCCTATGTTTTGCTAAAAACAGCCAAACCGCTTTCATATTTCGAAAATAGTGTGGGTGTGGCGTTTTGCTTACCTGTTGGGGTCTCTCTGTACACGCTGTTTGTAACTTTTGTACTCACAGGCGTGTGCGTGAGGTAGGATTAGGCTATCTTTCTTTTTACCTGCATCCATCCGTTCGGGGCCTCGCGTCCCTGTTGGAGCCTGCAATTGGCCCCGTCGGTACCTTATGACCTCTCGTTCAACACCCTACTACGTTCTTTTCAGAAGGTAGCGGGGAAAAGGATTCATATATATATATTTTATCACACAAGATATAAGAACGGCTTACTTACATGGATAACACTATTTATTTTATAAGAAACTGGCGTGTTATGCAAAGATATTTTATTATACATTCAATAAAATTTAACTTTATTCAAATTTACATCTAACACGTGTTTTATGGAAGACTAATTTTATGTGAGGAAGCACTGCAGTCAAATTTCGGAGAAGGAGAGAAGAACGGACCTTGAACTTCGCGCTTTTTATAGTCTTTGTTCTTGTCTCCCTCTACTTCCGGCTGGGTATCGACCCGCAGGCTGGTAACTTAACGAGCTGCGTTCGCTTGTGTGGTTTCGCTCCTCGGTAGGTCTTTGAGGATTGTCTATGACGGAGGCGCCACAATAGTATCGATCACAAAAACGGCGTTTCTCAATTTGCAGAAAACACCCAGAACACTAGAAAAATCTTACGGTACTTTAAAAATCATTATATCTGGTCAAATACAAAGATTCTTGTTTGTGATATTTAAAAAAACCTAATGTATTTTTTGTTTTTCATTTGTCAAAGTCAAAAACATGTCATACTGTTTTGTGGATTTGAATATTCATTATTTCCATAAAAGTGCTATTATCTCAGTTTCACTATTCTATGGCTGGCTGGTAACTGCATAACTACGTTCAATTTAAAGTTGCAATATCTTTCTTTTTATTGGACTACAGTTTGAATAATGGATACGTATTTTTTTTACAAATAATTCGCGTACTTTAATAAAAAAATTGTGTTGGTTAAATGAAAAATAAAACTATAAACAACCCTTTTCATATGTTTTTATTGTTGTTGAGTCAGAATCGATTATTATTTATTACATTAAAAAGCTCCTCATATCATACATATTACGTACAATTCCTTTTAAAAATTATTTTATGAAATAGCATTATCTAAAATGACGAGTTCCAAAATTAAATATTTTACAAAAAAATTCTACGAGAACTCCTTAAATAAAAGGTTTTGCTTCCTTTGTCTTTTTCCGTAAAAAACTCTGCTTCAATACTTTGCTTTGAACGGAACAAAAATATGAAAAGCTCGAGAAAAACTTTTTACATGTGAAATTTTTAATGACTCCGTTTTTACCCCGCAGAACCACTTACCCCTGTCTACTCTGACAAGCTATTCAGTAATAATAAAAGATTGTCTTATTCGCGGGGTAACAATAAAAATGCAATCAAGCGATTACAAAAAATAACCTTTAAAAACCAGTATCATTAACAAATCTCATATATTTTTTATATAAGCTAAGTGATATTATAAAAAAACATAAGTTTTATTTTTTTGACTTAACAAGAAATAATATATTTATTTAGTGGATTTAACATCAAGACATTTTCTTCAATATTTTTTGAAAGTTTTTACTTGACTACGTTAAACGGTAGTAGATGCAATATGAATACAGACACATTGATAAAATAAAAGATGTTTAATCAACAATGTTTTGAGTATGTTCAAATGTTTGTAGATAACCGTATTTCCTCTCTAGAAAGTTGTTCACATATAATTTTTGAAACAAAGATTAAAACATTAAAAAAAAGGAATATGAAAGTCTAGGCGTTAACAGATCTTATGACCTTTCATTGGCTGCTTCAAATGACTTTACCCACTGAGTTACATTTATTATTCCGCTTATGTTGATTTAATATACCTATTCCCTTACCAAAATATTTTTTTTCTTCTCAATGTTGCAAAAATTTTGAATAGATGTTACTTATTGTGTAACGAAATCACCGATTTAAATATCTTCTTCATCTTCTTTTTATTTTTCCTCTCCCCGGTGTAAATTGATAATAACCATAGAAACAAAATAATGGAGAAAGGCCTCATATTCCAGGTTTGAAAAACTCAAAATATGCAAAACTAACTCAAGTATTAAAGAATATCAGACAAAACTTTCTCTTATACAGATAACTATAGAACTAACAATGGTTTTCATTTTCCTATGCCCAGAATTTTTAGGTCTGCCAACAAACATACCAGTCTTATTTTTTTCGATAACAAGTTGTCTTCTTTCAAACGATCACTGAATTAAATCCAATTCTAAACACATCTCTCCCGCTTCCACTCCCCCCAAGTCTACTACATACCATTGTTTCTTATCTTTCTTCTTTCATTTATAATAATTTTCTAGAAATAAATATGTCATTAAAAATGCCCATTGTGCGTAAATATTTATATAAATATGCTTTTGTACTTATTGAGTTATGAAATATTATAGTGTCAATAAAAAATTAAACTGCTCACATGTAAAGTTGAAGAAAATAACATGCGTCATTGTTCTAGGATCATGAATAAATATAATTACGGGCGGTCTCCGTGGTGTAGTGTTCAAGACGCTAGGCTCACATACGGCAGGTTCCAAGTTCGATTTCCGGTGAGAACACAAAAAATAAATGTGATTTTTCCCAATCCTGGGTGTTCTGCGATGTAATTAATCACTATAATTGGTCCTCCTGGCCTGTTGTGGTGCATAAAAATAAATATTTAAAAAAATAATAAAATAAAGTTAAAAAAAATTATATATATGTTGAAATGTCCCCGAAATTGACCAAAAGCGTCACACTGTTCGCCTAACCTAAACGTAACAGATTAGTAAGATTAGATAAAAATTGAATAAAACTGATAAATTTCGAAAATTAAAGAGAAGTCAACTCTCGCATACATAAAGCAAAGCTTGCATTCAGCAAAAAATCTAAGATTTTTGAGTCAAATAATATAAATTCAAAACTCCGCAAGCAACTTGCCAAGACATACTCGTATGCATGGAGCATATTGATGTACGGTTATGAGACACGACGCCTTACCAAAAGGGATAAAAAAGGCTAGAAGCTTTCGAGATGTGGTGCTACAGGAGAATATTGGGAATTTCCTGGAGAGACCACATCACTAAAGACTCAGAAGAATCGAAAAAGGGAGGAACTTAATCAAAACCATCTCAGAGAGGCAAGCTCGATGGATCGGCCACATTATGCGCCATGAGGGTCTCCTGCATGACGAAATAGAGGGAATGGCTAAGGGGACAAGCTGAAGAGGGCTGCAGAGAATAGAGACCAGTGAAGGACGAGATGCAAGACTTTGCTGCAAACTAATCCCGAGGATTGAGTCAGCAAAGAAGAAACAAATTTTGTCTATGTCCGGACAGATAAAGAATACGGTTATGTGGTTTAAATATAATCATAACCCTTGTCAAGTGTTTTCAACTCGATGGCTACTCTCAAATTAAAGTCCTGAAAAAGGAAATCAAGTAGAAAAGTAGTAGATGTTCACCTCGTTGTGTAGTAGCTTGCCTATATTTGTTTATAAGGATGTCTTACACTGCAAATTTCACTGTCACCGTATTGGTAACTGAAACGTTAGACTGATCACCTTACCTACCTGAAACGCGTGATCGAGATACACCGCATATTGTTTCATAACTCAGTGTTCCATGTACCAGCAGGTGCATAAAGTATTTGATGAGAATGATAATTATTGTTGTAGTTAAATTGAGATAAATATAAATGATTTGTATGTTTGTAGGTAATCATTATTTTCGAATTAATTTTCCGATTAGCGCAGAAAAATGGGGCAGACTATTGCGTACTCGGATTCTGGGGCGCAGGTGTCACTGGCGGGGGTGGATTAGAACCAGAACCCCTGCGACCCCTTTGCCCTGGAGGCTACTTAAAGCACCTGGATCCATTGCGCAGTTCCATCAATCCCCGTGCTTAGTATTTTCCTTTTTGTGCTATGCGAGGTGAACAAGTTCTTACAGTTCTTATTCAATGTTACCAAATAATTAGACATAACCACTTACCGACTTTACTATATCTAACGGTCACGAGACGTCCCCGTATGCAATGTTATATTTTTGTTAGTTTAGTTGATGTCCTGACAAAGAGCCGGGTACTTTTCGAAAACGCAAGTAGTAGAAAGAAAAGTTGGTTAGTGTTTATATACAAATATATAGTAACGTTTTATCAATTTTTTAAAAAGAATAATATGTGTAATTAATTTAATTTGCGATTATAATACTATTGATACATAATATGACAGTTTATATTATTGACTTCCTTAAACACATGATCAAGATACATTGGATGTACTTTACTGATGCATTACCATATGCACCATCAGATGAAGGTAAGAGTTTGATGATGCTGATGAAGTTGATATTTTACTAATTTTTTTGTTTTTTATTCTTCTTATAATATTTATTTTCTTGTTATCTCTGCACTGTTACCTTGCGCGTAACTTTAATTACTATCCTGACAAAAAAACTTGGATATTTTGAAATCTTTAGACCTTAAAAAGTTTCTAAGTGATATTCAATCAAATGTTTTAGATTCAACCAAACAATCAATGTTTAAAATATTAATAATCCATTTTTTTTTATATCGTCATCATTATTCTACGTCCGCTTCCTAGTTGGAGCCAATAGTGTCTACAAAGAGCCTACTAGATTTCTATCGGATGCCAGCTCCTATGCGTCCTTCCAAGTCAGGTTTGCGTCCCGCCGTTCTGACATAATCTGCTGACGAACAGTCAGCGGACGTTCAGGACGTTCAGGACGTTCAGGACGTCGAGAACCTGATGTCTAAACAGTTCTCGACGTAGTAAAGTAGGCAAGCGTGGTCAAGACCCTTAGGAGGCATCCACAGCATATGGCCCAGCCAACCGTATCGCCTCCGCTTGATGATAATTTTATATCAAGGGGATGATAAATTACTTATTGTATTTAACAATCGGATCCGCTTAACTAGTGCTGTAAACTGCGAACACCCCATCCGAAGGTTTGTTATGTCACACATATTTCAAAACTATAATCATTTCTTCATCTTCACAAAAGATTGGAAATACAAAATGACTGAGCTATACACAAAAAAAAAAAATTTCATCATCATTCCTTTTTCGCACCCAATGGTACATAGGACACTGCATTACTACACCAATCGCAGTGTATCTTGATATTTTTTGTTACATAACGGTAAGATGATCAGTCTTTTGCTTCAGGTACCAGTCCAGGGACTATGAAATATTTAAGTGCGAAAACACCCTTTTAAATAAATATTTCAACATGTCGGAAATTAAACCTGAGACCTCTTGCATGACAGGCAAACGCGCCGATTATTACACCACGAGGCCAAAAATAATTAATTTATTGTCTTTAACCCTTTACCGCATACTGAGCCATTTAGTTACTTATATTTAAGATTTTTTTTACAATGTAATAAGAAATCAAATTTTAAAAAAAACCTCGTATCGGTAAAAGTGATTATTTGTAAAACGAAACATATTTTTTATTAGTGACAAGTCCGCAACAACGCGCCCTGCTAGACGAGCTCTACCAAAAAATAAATACTACATTTATCAGTGAAATAGTTAAATGTATGTAAAAACTATTTTATAAAATTGTAATTTATTTTGTTTTATATATAAGATAAATAAAGCGATTGGTTATCTAAACCAAGAAGAAAAAAAAACATTTAAAACAAATATCTAGGAACATGGCATGTCTTTTTTATTTGTGAATTTTTCTATATTTATCATGTTTTTGAGCTATTTTTTGCAACCGCCATATTTGGCTTCCTATGAATTGCGGTCTAAAATACTGTCAAACAGATGTGGCTCCGTATGCATTAAACGCATTTTTTAAAAAGAAATTGATCGGTTTTGCTTCTACGGCACTTCTAAGTATGTGGATCGTATTCCTGGTGATGATGATCTCGCTAACTATTTTTATACATCATGATTTATTTGTCACCGAATTAATATAAAATAAGTTATGGTATTTATTTACATGAATGCATACGATGCCATATATGGTTACGTATACATTAATTAAAATGCGTACGTAGACATTAATGTTTTTTTATTTTTTTATAAAAAATAATAATTTATAGTTTTTTCAATTTAACACGTTTACGGGATAAAATATTTTTTTTTGAATATCCTTTTTAAATAATTCACGCGGTAGAGGGTCAATTGTAAATTACTTGGAGTAATTATTTGATATTGTTTTAATAACAATTATATGACAATATTGTTTGTAATGTAGTCCATTATGATATCAAATTTAATATCCTCTCCAACTGGTTACACTTAACCATCTGTCAGATGAAAGCCGTGGAAGTTTAAATGTTTATAATTATATCCAACAGTCTCAGGCACTGCTACTGATTAATGTTTGACTACAATTTCCTTTTACTTAATGACAATTTCGAAAGTTTTCCGAGCAGAAAATCGGCCGCCATCACGGCCGCCGGCCACGTGATCTGAGAGCGGATATGACGTCACTCACCCCCCGCCGGAAGCGACGTCACAAAAGATTCATAAATTAAGATTTAAATAGCGAATTTCAACTCAAATAAGACATTTATGATTTCAAATAAAACAAATATCATCGCAAATAATATTTAATAACGAATAAGGAAGCTAAATGCTACGAACATAATAAAGTACTGCAGTATAATATGATTCATATACAGATAAATTATGTAAAAAGTCAGATAAAGATAAAAAAAAGACAAAATTTTCCTATTTATTGTAAACAATTTTCTTAAATTTTTTATCGACAAGGCAAGCTTCCATTTCAAAAAGGTTTTCCCTCTGTATTGCAATAAATTGACATATTAATGAGAATCGGGTTGTGGTACCGCCGCTAGTGTTGCGGACTCAAGGATCAGAGGGCCAAGGTTCGAACCCCACTCTACCCCAACTTGATTTCCATTTTCTTTTTTTTCTTTTATTTTTATTTCATTGATAATCATGAAAACTTTTTTTTTTAATGCAAATTTTTTTATTGTATTTAATTAACTTATATTTTGTACCTCTTGAAGAGAAATGTATAAAAATATTTTTCCTTTTAAAACTCTATCTGCGCACATTGTTATACTACTCGTATCTAAATATGTTATTTTTATGAAACTGCTTGGTTTTAGTATTTATGTAACACAATACTTTTCGATTCGACTTTTATGTTATTCACGTTATATTGAAGTGTTTATTTTTTTTTAAACATGTATCTTTGTAAAGTAAAAGGCACTGCGTACCGTGTATATTAATAAATAATAAAAATTACAGGTTACATACATTTAACAAAATATTTTTACTTTTAAAGTCCACATTCTACTGTTAATGATAATATTTTTAACATCTTTTGTAAAGGTTGTCTAAGTCTTTTGTTTAATTTTGTTTCGTAGTTTATTGTATAATTACATTGCATGGCTTAGTAGTCTCAATGTCCTTGTCTCGTTTTAGATGGTTGTATATGATATTTTTCTGATATTCTCGTATTGTGCCCATGTTAACTACATTTTTTTTAAAATTATAGTTCTGTGAGTGAGTTTTTTACATCTCGTTAAAAAAAGTCACCTAAATTGAAACTTTTGGGTTAATTAAAGGAACGCTTATATTTTTATTAACAATTAATTAAAAAAATATATTTTCATTAAAAAAGTGTAAAATTTATTTAATGAATCTATTTTAAAAACACATAAAGATTCTAAAACATTGGCAGAATGGTGAATTATAAAGTTAAATCAATGTAGTCCCTCAAACCAACCAACGTTTGGTAATAAGTTCTGTGAATTCCTAGACTTCTATATGCCCTTCTATGAAATGTTTTCCATATCTGTTGTAATAAATTATTTTTTATATAACAATGTTTTGAGTATATCCAAATGCTTGCAGACTGGCTGGATTTTCCTCCTAGAGAGTTATTCATATTTAAATTTGTTGCAACAGAGAGGAAAAATGTTTTTGAGAAGGGAATATGTATGTCTAGATATTTACAGGGCTTATGACCTGTCAGTAGCTCGTTTAAGTGGCCACTTCACATACTGTGCAACATTTACCATTCTGTCTATGTTGCCTACATGATAAAAGGTTTCAGCTCTTTTACTTGACAAAAGTCAACAGATGGAGGAGTCGGGGAAATGTGGATGTTCAAACATAGGCAAAATGGTAAATGTTACTCAGTGTGTGAAGTGGCCACTAAACCAGCCAACGACAGGTCATAAGCCCTGTAAATGCATATATTTTCATATTCCCTTCTAAAAAATGTTTTCTCTATCTGTTATCAACAAATTAAGATTTTTAATAGTATTGTTGTCCCGTGGCTAGTGTTGAGAGGTGAGTCCGAAGTTCGAACTTCTCTGCCCCAAATTGATACCCATTTTTTTTAGTGAGTTATTAAGAATTCTTCAAAAATGGCCCAGTTATTAAAATATATGAGTAAATCGTAACATTTTAAATGTTTATAATAAAAAAAAAAACAGTTTTTGATGGCTCAGAAGATATTTTCCTTCATTGTTGTTATGATTTGTTCAACAGCTTCTATTGAAAAAAATCATTTTGAATTACCGAGTTGCTTTGAAACCACGTTTAAAGAGGGATAGCTCATTTTCATTAGCGCCAGGACTCGACATTAGAACCTCTGGAATGCGAGGGTATTTTTCAGCAAGTAGTACAATGCCACCCTGTCGCTTCCGCTGGGACCGTCTGTGCCTTGAGGCTATCGTTTGAGGACTTGGAAGCTTCCCCTACCATAGGGGTGAAGCTGCGGCTATGGAGAATACCAACCCCATGAATTGCGTCTGCTAAGTACCGAATTGAGGAAATTACGGTTACCCTGGAACACTTAGTTATGGTTTGCGTACCTTGCAAAAAGCGTATTTAATATTTCTTTATTTAAAAACATGTGGAAAGATGTATTATTCGAGTCATAAAAATGAATGTACATGTATTTTTTTTTATGTAACATTATATTATAACTGGTTGTGTGCGGAAATTTTAATAGCCGTCAGTAACAAACCTTAAATAAAGTGATACGGAATAGGATCATGAAAATAAATAAAAATAATATTGCTCATTTTCGGTTGAAAATCATAATAAGTTGAACTAAAACATATATTTAACAAACATGTAGTATTTACATTTACATTATAAAAAAAAAAACTGTTTTAGTTTTATTTTCTTATCCTTTTCTTGAATAGTTTTTTTAACAATGTTTTAAGTATATCCTATTGTTTGTATACAGTCTTAATTTCCTCTCTGGGGAGTTGCGTAGATCTACGTGTGTTGCAACAGAGAAGAAAGGCATTTTTCAAAAGGGGTTAAAGATGTCTAGGCATTTGCAAGGCTTATGACTTTTTATTGGCTGGTTTTAGTGGCCACTTTTTACATTTTACACAAATCACTCCATACACCAGACTCCACATACCACACTTCATATTCACAACAATATACACACCAACAAAAATAAAATCACTTATTATACACATACTCGTTACATCTTGTTGTCCAGTATATTTAAAAAATATATTTATTTAGAAAAAACAACAGTTGTTATATAAGAATATAAAATATAAAAAAATAATACATACATCCAGTTAAAGTTTTTCACGAATATAATGGGAGAACATGTAATAGAGTAAAGAGAAAAAATTATATATTATATAAGACGAGAGAAAAAAAAAGCACGTAAGAAGGTTAAGAGATGAAGAAATGGAGTGAAGGAGGGGAAGTTTCATAATATAGTTGATCAATTCAAAATTCAAATATGATAATACCATGAACATAATTAAAGCGACATAAACTTATTATACACTGACAAATGTTTCATTTTACAGTGTTCCAAAAAGTTTTTTTTTAGAGTCACAAAATTTTGTATTGAAAATTTCTAAATGGGCACAAAGTAAGGTAAATTTGGAGCAGCTATGATATATAAACGAGTTTTGAACATATTTTTTTTTTGGGCAATTGATTATATAAAAAATTTACTTGCCGTGTTGACTTAACGGGTATTGTATTATACCAACATAGCCCCGTGTTCACTACAATAAATATAAATAAATGAAATAAAGTAAATCCCTAAACTCCCCAGGTGGTGAAATCCAGTTCATGTATACAAATATGTAACCTAATTTAAAACATTGATAATTAAACCAATTGGTCTAAGAATATGTATGAAAATTGAAAAAAAAATTCAGGCGTTGCATAATATAGTATGTAGGCAAAATAATAATTCAGTCAGATGAATTTCACTCACATCAATGGAGGTTTAATTTCTTTATCTTTAAAAAATTTAACGGGTTCAACAGAAGAATAGATGAATTTTGCAGCCAATGAAGTGGCTACTTAAACCCGCCAATGACAGTTCAATAATATTTCTTTCTCCTCTCTTCTCCTCTTTTCATGGTGAAATGTAAATATTTAGTTGCTGCCCATGTGATGGCATCACTAAGCAGACTGTAGAACACCTTTTAATATACTGCCCAGTGTTCGATAGGCCGAGATGGGAGCTAGAATGCAAACTGAACCCTAGAATTGCTGCGACAAATAACCTAGCTAAGCTTCTGAACTGTAATGATACACGAAGAGAGACTGTTCGATTTATTACTGGGACGATCACGCAGGCTATGTTATTTAATAGTGGTACTTAGCTCCTTTTGTTATTTTTTGTGTCCAACCTTTATGACTATTTTAAATACTTATTGATGTAATGTTTCGAGTGTTTCATTTTTTTTAAATTGATTCCGCTTTAACGTTTAGTATTTTTATCCTAAAGTGAAAAAAAATATTTAATTTTTTTAATTTTTGTTTTATTTTTCTAACTGAATAGTTTGGGTTATAAGGAAGAAATTGCCTTGATTGAAAAAAAAAAAATGAAAAGTGATATGCCCACCCTTATATGTATTCAAATTGTATATGGCGAAGATTTTAACTGAGCCTCAAATGTCGAGCTGAAAAGGGGTGGAGAAAATAGAAACCGATGGATGAGTTGCAGGACTTTGCTGCAAACTAATTCCCAGGATTGAGCCTGCAAAGAAGATATATATATGGTATTAAACAAAAAATCAATAATAATGTTTATTATCTCTGTAGTAGTTTGTTGTGTGATTTTCAAGATTTATGGTAGTAGTAATATGGTGTGTGATTTTCAAGATTTGAATTAAATAAGTAAATAAGTATGTCTAGAGATTATATTTATTTTTAATTTTTTTTCGTGTTGTAGGCGTCATTTTTATAATCGTTTTTATTAAGTTATATAGCAAGCGCAATTATTATAAAAATTATTTCAAACAGAGTAACATATAACAAAACGCTATTCATCTTAAAAATGAAAATGAGAGCAAGCATTACTCAGAAAAAACATGCATGATTATTTGAAAGTAAATACTAAAGGCATGATTACATTGTTATAGTGTGTTGTGGAGTCGTGTGTTGGGGAGCCGTCTGGCGTGAAGCCACGAAGGGCCTTAAAACAACACACAAGTGTTATATAATTCTACCTATGCAATACCCACATAAGCAATACGCGTTAGATGGTTCCCCAAAATACCGCTCCACAATACACGAAAACAATGTAATCCTGCCTTCACTATTTATACTGAGGAATTCGCATGTAAGTGTAATTAGTTTTTTGATGAAGAGATGAGTTCATCTCAAAACCGGTAGACATCGAAAAGTTAACAAGTGTTTATGAAATCTTGGACAACAACGTTAATTCTCGAAATAAAAATAACCTTTTTAATTTGTTTTCGCCAGACGTTTGCAAGTTCAGAACAAATAATGGTAAGTCGTAGAAATTACTAAGATAATTTGTGATGCCAAGCAATTTCAAGTAGGTATTTGAACCTTTTTTCTGTCATTCTCTTGCAAATACCTCCTCAATACTGTGCAAAAAAGACAGCTGCACGTGGGCCCAACTAACATCGAAAAAATCGACCATTCATTGTCCTGTTTCCCGCACCTCAAAACCGAATCGATTTGAGTATTCAAATGAAATTTCGTGTCAGTACCTTTTCCATTTTTCGAAATGATTTATCATATTTAAACACCGTACGTCCGAAGACGACATATAAAACTTGGCGAATTATTGGGGTTTGGATGGTCCTAACTCCCAAATAAGAAACAATTTATCAAAAAAAGCAAAACGACAGAGACACGCTAATTTATTTATTTATTTATATATCCGCCCAATGAGCATATTTAAGGACATATTTAAAGTAGAAAATTATTAAAAAGAAAAGTAGAAAGACACAAAGGGATATAGTAGACTTTGTGGGAGTGGAAGCGGGAGAGAGGTGTTTATAATTGAATTTGATTCAATTATCGTTTGAAAAAAGACAACTTGTTATAAAAAGAATCAAGACTGATATGTTTGTTGGCAGACCTAAGAATTCTGGTCGAAGGAGAATAAAAACCATAGTTAATTCTATAGTTATCGGTTTAAAAGAGTAAGTTTTGTCCAAGTTTTGTATTTAAGCTACTTTCTGGATTAGCCCAACCTCCTGCCTATCTTTCTCAAAAATCGATGTTAAACTGATTCAATATTCTTGATGTGAACATCATAATATGGAGACCAGATAACAGAGGAATACTCTAGGTGCAGGCAAACTAGGTAATAATAATGGTAAATATTTGTAGGGCGAAAAAAACTCCTTACTCTAGTGCCGTAATCAAGGGAGAAAATTCGAGAATACGTCTGTATGAAGGAAAGTAAGACCGCGTTTCTGTTATACGCAACGCGTAGACGTCATGTCTTCGGGAGTAGTTGACGAAAGACTGCTTCTCTATTGTTTTAGCAGTTTGTTTATTTTTATCTAAAATGCTGATTTTTTGTGCTTACTCAAAGGTCTCATGTAAAATAAGGTGTTCGTTTGCCCCGGGAAAGTGCTCAAACAAAATGGGTATCGTAAAATATTCAAATAAATTCCAGTGACTTATCGAAAGTTCGTGCTCGAAAAGTACTCTGAAGAATCAATGTCAAACAAGAGGAAGGGTGAGTGTGATATACAATCGCTCTTTCTATTGCTGTTATTCACACAACCAACAACCCTTGTCCCTTCCCTACCCTTAATTTGCATACAAGTGCCCTGAAGCCACTCAGGTTACCTCGCACAACGGAAAATGTAGGGTTGGTTATATTCCTACTTTTGGGATCAAATTAAAGATTTTTTTCCCTTTCATTTCCATTTTCTTGAAAAATATTTTAAACATAACAATTTAATTGGTTATATTAATATATGAACTATCAAAACACAATTATTAATCATGACACTAAGACTTCTGGTCATAACCCTAAAATACGCGCTTAATGATGTTAGTATTTTAAATTAATGATAATATTTATATAAATAATTTTTCTGTACCTGTGTATGTCACTAACCTCCTCCTAAACGGCTTGACTGATTTTTATTTTAAAAAAATTGCGTGTTTAAGTGGGTCTTGGATTAGTTTGATTCACAATTAGACCCGGTAGGTGGCTAGGCGATCTGTAACAAACAATCAACTCAACTCGCCTCTTTCGCCAAATGTGTCAATGACAAGCTCCAAATATCGTCCGGCCATGACACAAGAGTTGAACGGTGCATGATAACGAGAAATTACACTCGATATTTTACTTTGGTTTAGGCAATAGCAGATCGTACACTGACGAAACAAAAATATTAAAGTGTCAAACTCGAATGTCACTTAGTATATAGTTTACAGAAATAATTTTTGAATGTGGCAAAGTCGTTTGCTGGACCAGCCAATAGCCGGCAAGCCAATGTTCGGGCAGAACAACGTCTGTCGGATCCGCTAGTTATTTACAAAATCTTGCATTATATGTTATGTTCTTTAAAAAAAAAACTAATGTAGGCATAATCAGAACATGGTTGAAATAGAGCAATTCTTTAATGTAAAGGTTATTTTGTGCACTTATTTTTTTTTTATATAAAAAAAGGTTATTTTTTCATACAGAAGTTACTAACCTTGCTTATAATGTATTGACATGGTTTATATTTCACACGTAAATTTTGTTGTCTAGCTATCTTTATCAGAGTAGTGCTGGGCAAGACAAAAATTTTGGGTGTGGGCTTTTTTGGATAAAGGTATGATATTGATTCATTCAAAAGAGCATATCATTCAATTACTGCAAATTATATAACAATATTTGTCCTATGAATCAGATTTTAACTAAAGATAATAAAATATTTCAATATATACTTAGTTGTCATGAAAATTCGTTGATGAAAGTCAACAGTTTCGAGAATATATTAATTCCTAATTATTCCTTTTTCTCGCTTAACGTTGCATATAGCATTGCATTAGAAGACCAACTGCAGCGTATCTTTATAATTTTTGTTATATGAACATAAGACATTAAGGCTTACGCCTCAGGTGCCTACTCTAAGGCTATGGAATATTATAGAGTTTACACTCTTTTAACTGATATTTTATCTCAATCATGCCAAATATCAAATCAGAGACCTTTTGAATAGTAGGAAATCGTGCTGACTATTTGACCACGTGTCATAACTTCCAAGAATATAACTCAATGGAAAGTTTGTTTTCAAAAATAATTCAACCATACTTTTTTTCAATCTATTTATTGATCTCTTGAAAAAAAGGCACTATTTATATGTTTGTTATGTCTGAACTCTTTTATTATGTCTGTTCTCATTTTATTTGATTATTAATTAAAACTTATGTCTGAGCACCCGATGACAAACTATTATTGAATAGTTTATCGGGACAAAATATATTTTAATACTTTGTTTTCTTTATAATGTATTAATATTGTGATAAAGTGTATATTTTATTGAATAAAGACTCAAAAAAAAAATTATATAAGAGAATGACCAAATATCGTGATAAAATGAAAAAATTAGAAATTAAAGAAGAAGCTGTTTTTTTTTGTTTTTTTTTGTAAGATCCCGTAACGGTTGGAATTTGCATGGAACTATGTTGCACTTATTCATACTATTACGAAAAAAAAAATGAAGATTAATATTTTGTTAAATTAAAGAAATGTATATTGATATCCAAAAAAAAAATGAGAACAGTAATTTTAACATTCTAATGATTATAATACATGCCTTGTGTATGAAAACTGAAGGACACTTATTTTTTCAATATGGTGCACCTTGATATTTCTATACTTGTTTAGGGAAAAAGTTTTTTATTTCATTGCATTCACTTGATTTACTAGATAATTAATACATATAAACAAGTGAACCAAAAACCTTAGAATAAGTTTTGAAACTTTATTCGTAAAATAATAAAAACGTTTCCCTTTATTTTATGCAAATTATTATTAAGTGACTATCATTGCTGTTATTTATATAATTTAACTCATTTTGCAAGGTATAATGCCATTTTATAATTAGTATGGTAATAAATAGTTATGTTAGGTTACCTAATGCAACAATTCAATAAATGTTAGGAAACATTTGTATAAAACCACTAATCGGGTTATTTACGTCTACCGGTTTCGAAACGTATCCTCTTTATCAGGACACTAATTATACGAGCATGCAAATCTTTTTCATGCTCGCGCAATTGCTTAATGCTTGTCGAAGGCTTTGAAAAATAATATCCTTTCAATTAATAATTAAATAACCTTTCTATATTGCCCATTGTATAATTTTTCATGATTCAAAATAATAATCTTAAAATTCTTCTATCTTTAATACATACACCTTGTGTGTGTTAAAAAGGTAAATATAAATTGAAAAAAAAATACCCGCGTATTTATTTCTATACTTGTTTAATGCAAAACGTTTATTTTATTTTATTGACTAGGATTTACTAGGGTGCATGTTAACCAGAAACTTCAGATTTAATTTTGAAACTTTATGCACGGAAAGATTTATTACATTCTCTTTTATTTAATGTTAATAATAATGTAGGTACAAATTAACGTTGACATACATTGGTGTTTTTTCTACCGTTGTTTATACTTGGCTGGTAAATTCACACCCCTCCCTTTCTCGCATTCCCTTTTTATCAACTTTTACTCAAACAAAAAAACAGTACGTGTTGGTGTTAGCTTATTTTGGCATGTATCTACTCAGCACGTTAAGTTGATATTTTGGTGCAACTTCTATATTAAATGGTGTATAAAAAGATGTGTAATTAGTGTTTTGACGAAGAGACGGGTACGTTCCAAAACAGTTAGACAAAAAAATACGGTAAGTGGTTATAAACAAATATTTACTTGCAGACTTTTATATGTCTAATTACATTTACATTTGTGCAACTACTATGGTAAAGTTGTCAAGTGAGATATGCATTTAAGGATAATTAGTAAATGTCTTTACGAATACACGAGTACGTCTTGAAATCTAAAGTTAGTGGGTGGTTTTATACAAATATTTTACCTAGTTTAAGTTAAAATAATCAAATCAAAGAATTACGCGCTAACTTTATCATTATTGCCAAGTATTGAAAATCATCAGGAAATCATTTTTGCAGACAAATAAATTACAATAATTACTCTGAGGAGAATTGAGTCCAGTTCTTTTCTACAAAAAAATCGTTCAATATAAAATTATTAAAGATAATCAAACATCATATTTTGAAAACGACTATATTTTTTGATACGTTTAGTTTCGAAAACTCATAAAACAGATAAAGCCTTTTATATGGCTGAAAAAATTCGCCCCTGCACTGGGAATTCTAATGCATGTAAATCATACTACCCACTGTTTGATAGCGAGAGGGGGAATTATTTTAACTTGAAAGTTTCGTACCTTTGAGTATTTTGCCATTGAGATATTTCAGGAAAAATAATCTAGTCGAGATTCAGAGTAGATACGTCAAATAATTTATGATGGTATTCAGAAACATTATTTTCTTTCAAATTTGCCTTTTTTTTACCCAAAACGCAACGATTCAAAAGTTTACTATTATTTTTTCAGTGGTGCACAGAGCACATTTTCTACATGGAAGGTAAGATGATTAGTCTTACAATTTTGGTGCCAGTCCAGGAACTCGAAAATTCCTTTAAAGACCGAGGATCTTCCTATCTCTTCTTCTTCTTGAGGTGCCTTGTCAGATCTCCCGACGTTGGCGATCACTACACCGAAAGCATCTCGGTCCTGCGCTACTCCGCAGCCAGGACAACTGCTTATTGTATGTATTTGCCATAGTGATTCCTGGGAAAAGATGACCAGAGTGGTTTCCCGTTGCCTTTTCTAGTGGATTTTACTGTCGGGGTTACCTTTCCCTTTCCCTCCCTATCTCTAGGAAACTCATATTAAGACTTTTTAATATTAAAAGTAGTTTTACACGCATAAATAATATATATATTTAATAATATATAACAAATTTATTTTTTTAGTAAATATAAAAATGAACACTCTACAAATACGACGAAAATGCTATTTCAATTCGTGGCATTCTTGGATTCATTCTCTAACTGACCTTTGTTGTGAAAAAACGTTATGCTACGCAGAAAAATGCCATTGTATGTTATAAGAAAATTATTTCATTGCACTGTTCTGTGAAAAATGTAGAAGTTTATCGTCTCATTTGAAAAAAACGATCCAAATAATTGAGTAAGTACATAATTAGTAATATTTTTCAATTACATTTTGTAAAATTCTTAAGAACACAAAAGACACCGAAAGCCAATATCGTTGGCATGGTAGCAAGTTACAAAGAAATACATACTAAAGAAATATGTAAAAAAAACAATTGCTAAGAACAGCGTTATATTCGCTTTAATTTAGGTGGAGCGAGAATAGGAATAATGTGTCTATTTGTGGAAGACATATTTCTTTTTCGGAAATATTAATTAACCATGTTTTTTAAGCCAGGGGTAGTATATTTTTGGCTCAAACATGACTTATTACATTGTGATAGCCGGTTACACTAAAACTCAATTCCTAGGAATCATTGTTTCTTTGTCCAGCAACACTTTACCTTTGACAATAGGGTAACCTTAACTTTTCCAAACCTAATGGGAAAAGTATAGAAGATACAGGTAAAAATGTTATAATTAAAAAAAAGTCTTGTAAAAGCATGATTATTTGTATAACATTTGTCTACATCAGTTGATGCTGATGAAATATCATTTAGTGATGATATCATGGAATTTAAACAAAACGAAATAAATATTATCTAAAATCGAGGTACATTTAAAAAGAAAAAAACAATTTGGAAAAGTAACAATAAGATTTTAGTGAAAAAGAAAGGGACTAGAATACGAGAACGTGATAAGTTTGCGGTGTACGGTAGGAGAGGATTTCATTTTATAAACATATTTATTGTAATATTGCCATGCTCGGGATCAATTTAAACGGGCTAGCCCTTGCTTTGTTGCAACAGAGAGGGAAAACATTTTTGGAAGGCAATATGGAAGTCTAGGTATTAACAAGGCTTATGACCTGTCATTGGCTGGTTCAAGTGGCCACTTTACACGCTGCGTAACATTCATAATTCTGCCTATGTTTTAACATCCAAATTTTCTCAACTCTCCATCTGTTGACTTTTGTGAAGAAAAAGATCTGAAACCTTTATCATGGGGGTGAGATTTCGACCTAGGTACACAAAACAATGTTGAATTAAATAACTGGTAAATAAACAAGCATATTTTTTTTTCAGGCGTAGCTTAGTGGGTGAATTTGTTCAGCCGAATAAATTTACCCACATGATAAGGGTTTCAGATCTTTTACTTCACAACAGGCAACAGATAGATATTTGATAAATTCAGGTGTTTAAACAAAGGTAAAAAGGTGAATATTACACAGTGTGTAAAATGGCCACTTAAAACAGCCAACGACAGGTCATTAGCCCTGTAAACGCCTGGACTTCCATATTCCATTCTCAAATTTTTTTTCCCTCTCCGTTTCAACAAATATTGTTGTTTTTATTTAAATTTGTTGCAACAGAGAGGGAAAACATTTTTGAGAACGGATTTTTTTTTTCGAATACAAACAGATGTACAGGTTAAATTGATATTTAAAAAAAATAAAAAAATGTATACCTAGTATGACCTGCCATCCAATTATATGTATTTACTAAATAATACTGTAATAAAGCGACGACGGCTTGAAGTATAATCTATATAAATAATAAATATACTATACATAAAAATAAGATAAATATGGACAAAACAAGGAGATATTGGAAAGGAAAAGAAGGAAATTGATAAGGAGTGGTAAAGGATGATTGAAAGAAAGTAAGAGTGGAAAATAACATTTGATTTAACGACTAAATGAATTATGAATGAAAATCATGAATCAAGCCTATTAATTCTTTTCTGTACATACTGTATGGAGTGTTAAATATATCAAGACTATACCATTTTTGGTTAAAGGTTTCACATATACGAGGGATCGTTGAATGTTTCCGATGATTAGTTTTAATTTTACCAATATAAATATGGGAGTCTAGGCATTTACAGGGCTTATGACCTGTCATTGGCTGGTTTAAGTGGCCACTTTACACACTGTGTAATGTTTACCATTCTGCCATTGCTTGAACATCTAATTTTCTCAACTCTTCCATCTGTTTTTTTTTATTTTTTATATATGAAGTTGCATTATTCAATACCTTGCTTGCAATGTACAAGGTTAATATACACTTCAAAGCGACAGCCATTAACTTGTTTACTTAAAAATATTTACTTTACTGAAAAACTTTATTTCGTCACTTTATAAAAGGATCAGTAAGATGTCTCGGCTGTGACCTGTTTCAAGAGGTAAGGACAGAAAACTCGTCAGAAGAAGGCGGACCGTTGCCATTCGTCAACAGATCCTCCGATCCACCTGAACAGTGTTCGGCATTTGGTGTCCTGCTATCATTGATACCTTTTATTGCCTTCACTATATCTGTCATGTATAATGATACCTCTCTTGACAAGTCCCTGTGACTAATCACTACATGCACGTCGTGTAAATCCTCATTTAGACTTCTGCATCGCGCCTCCAGTTGCATTCTCTGCAGACTAAAAAAGGGGCAATGCATCAATAGATGGGAGACATCTTGGAGAGTAACATCATCGCATGGGCAAGTGTTGATCTCAGATATTTTGAATCTGTGTAAATAACTCATAAATCCGCCATGTCCTGTCAGGATTTGTGTGAGTTCGTATCCTGCACGCTGCAGTTTCCTAAATTCAAAAGCATGGTAAATAGATGGAAAAAAAAAAAAAAAAAAATCTTCCTCTTCCATCTGTTGACTTTTGTGAAGTAAACTCGAATCCCATATTCCCTTCTCAAAAATGTTTTTTCCTCTCTGTTGCAACAAATTTTAATAAGAACTAGTCCCTAGGGAGAAAATCCAGCCAGTCAGCAAGCATTTAGACATACTCAAAACATTGTTGAAAGTTGTTTTTATTGATTTTATTACAATCAATTACCACAAAGTTAGTGATTCAATATAATTTTTATCTTTTGACATTATTTTAAATTCCACTTATTCATAATTTGACTGTCCCGATTTACTACAAAAGCATGTTGTTTCTGCTTCTGGGTCACTCAAAACGACAGAACTACCAGCGGGGATAGTAAAGTGCGGGTCGCGCCCCAGTTTTACCGTCAACTGCCAATATACTGCGACGTTATTGTAACCCGTTTAGCTCCATCGCGCGCTACTTAGTTCCCGAGGATTTTCTGTCACTTTGTTGGCGTCAAGGTGAATTTGTAAGGTGCTTTCTTCAGTTACTTGGAATAGCGTAAGACTTTAAACCTTGGACTAGAGAAATTGCATTTCTTGTAGCTTATATTCCCTTCAAGGATGCGGGTTCTTTATGGGTGAATATTATTCATAAAGTGCATGATTGTCCAATAAACAAAATCGAATACAATTATGCTTACACAAAAATGTTACTAAAAGTATATTCTCTCGTCTAATATAGACTCGCCTACAATCTGTATTGAATGCTGCAGCGAGACATATTTTCGGTATCTCAAAGTTCAGTCATATCACCCCACTACTTCGGGAACTACACTGGCTACGTTTTCCACAGAGGATCGAATACAAACTCTGTTGGCTTATGTATAAGCCACTGCACAACTCTACTCCGGTATATCTAAGGGAACTACGCATTCTAGATGAACTAGCTGACAGGCGTCTTACGATTAGATAAGCTACGTCCACGGTGAGAGGAAAAGTTATTATACCTCTACGCAAACAGCGCACTAAATTTAGTGAACGCGCATTTGCGGTTGCAGGCCCTATGGCATGGAATGCTCTCCCAGCAGAGGTGCGAGGGTGTGAAAGTGAAGTGATGTTTCGGAAAAAAACTTAAAACTCACTTGTTCTCTAAATCATTTTAATAAATCCGTAGCATGTGACAACAAAATAAATGGTTTTAATTAAATTACAAATTTAAAAGCTTCAAGTTAATTTATTTAACAATAGAATCACTATGTAAAGCGCCCTTGAAGTATTTTATTACAAAAATGGCGCTTTATAAGTTATCCATAGTAATAATAATTATTACAACAATAATATTTTTACATATTAATTACAACTGGTGGATAGTTAATTTCTTCGATCCTGGGACTTTAAAGCAAGGTTTAAATTTCACAATACGCGTGTTCGAAGAAAATGGGAGACATTTGATTTTATGTATGTTTAAAAAACACTGTGAAACGATTTCGAACAAAGCAATGCGAATTCTTGGGTTTGTCATTAAAAATACGAAACATTTTTAAAGCATTGAATTAATTCAATTATTGTGCTGCTCACTGGTGAGGTCTGAGTTAGAATATGCATTTAAAATCTGGTCACCTATTTATAATGTAAATATTGTTAACTTAGAGAGAGTCCAGAGAAAGTTTCTACGATATGTAAACTTTAAGATGGGTCTACCTGTTTCTGAGATATCATATATTTTTTTATGAGAAAATTTGCATGTATCCTTTATTTCAACTAGACGCATAGTAGCTGATGTTAATGAATTTGTTTTAAATAAGCGAAAAATATTTGTCATTTTTAGTAAAATTGACAAAAGCCAGAGTGGCGTAGAATTGAGGTATGATAAGACCTTAAAATGCAGGTAGTGTCTTAGCAATTAGGTCGGAAAAATATATACCGGAGATTTAATTTTCGGATACGATTTTGGCCACCACTAAAAGCGTTGGTTAAAGCTGTTTAGAAGTTTATTTAACCCGTGAAGGCGCAAATTATTTTTTATTAATTAAAAAAATAATTTTACAACATATTCAAAACCCTCTTTTCATAAAAAAAATGTTCTGACGAAACATTGAAAACCAAATATTTTTAAAAGAAAATTGGTAATTTTTGTAAGTTAACATAGTATTTTCAATAAAAATAAACATTCTCTTGAATAATTATTTGTTCCAAGTAATAAATGTTTTTGAAAGATGAACATTTTAAACCAATTAAAAAAAAACTATCCAAGAACTCCGTATAATATACGACGTTTGCTCAGAGACATCTCTCATTTATCGCACCGAGGGTGATCAATATTTTGGAAAAGCGTATTAAGCTCTCAAGGAAAAAACTATTTTCAAGAAAGAAATTAGCAACTGGATTTTCCTTAGTGGGAGGAATTTGAGTAGGAATCTCATTGATGATTTTCCGAATGTTTGAGGTTACTGTTTTTCATATTGATGTGCCGTATGTATGTTTATTTTTTTAATTATTTTTTTATTTTTCTCATCCTCTATTTGTGGTGATATGCTCAGTTGTATGTGTCAAATAATTGCTCGTCCTATCTCAATACAGAACTTTTAGTCCCATGGAGTAGGGACTTATGTCTCAAATAATGTACAATAAACTTATGTTTGTAAATAAATGAATAAATAAACATGCAAAACCGGTGGACCGATAGCGCTGTCAAAACGTCTTAAAAAGAACAAAATAGGAATTTTTCTCATTTTCCACGCCGACAGCCTCCGAATTAATACGTAAATTATTTTTACCATTCTAAACTCAGTGAAAAATACAACTTATACAAGTACAATTATGCGTTTTTTTCAAATGATTATTCAAATTTATGCTGACGTTATAATTTTTATTTTTTGTGTTATTTAATAATATGTACGATTCCACTTTCTATTATGTATGTATCTTTGTTTGAATAAATAAATTTAAAATGAAGAGAAAAAGAAAAATTTCATATTATGATATTATATAATACTCACGACTTACAAAACTCAAAATAACTATAATTTAATAATATTAATTTTAATGAACCAACAACGGAGCTTATCGCAAAAAAAAACAATAATAAAATGGCTTTGGCAATAAGCAAATGAAAACGACGATATATTTGAGAATTGCCGACGATGAACGCCAATCGCGAGTTCCGACGTACGCACGGTAATCGATAAATTCACATCACGTGATAAAGCAAACACCTCAATTTCATACCTATTGGTTAGTTTTCAGATTACTTCCCGACAATAGTAAAATGACCATATAAACACAATAGCATGGATATAGCCCCGATCCCTGATGGTTGAGTGACAATAGCGACCACTTTTACCATTCGCGCTTTATAGGGTTGGAATATGTCAGGAACTAAAAATAACTTGTGGATTTGACAAGCGCTAGTGTGAATGCGAGTATTCTCGTGAAGAACGAAACAAGGGTAATATTGATTTACCCGCCTCAAATCCATTAAAGTCGATGCTGGGTGAAGTGAACCGTTAATAACTGAAATAACGATTGCCCATCGCCTTTATTCCTTTATTGGGTGGAGTAAGACCTTTGAATTTTTGCCCGGGTGACTGGTCTCGACTAAAAGGCGGATGGCGACTTAATGCTACCCACATACAGTACAATAGGGTAGCACTCACGTTCATACCGACCAGGAAATATAATAGCGCTTGATTAATAAATGGGGCGCTTTCTTAAGAAACAACACTATTGCGCATAGCTTTTATGTCCATTCTGATTCTCTGCACGGATTGCCCCGTGTGTAACTTACACACGTTTAATACTTTGAAATATAATAATTTATTTATTTTATTTGGGAAATAAACGAAAATTGTAAAAACAGTCAATTAAAAATTTCCACACTGGTGTAAGCTTTTGATTAAATACATTATCGGTATCAAAATAAAAGCAATGAACAATTAAGAAATGTTAAGCACTTAGAAGTTGCAAATAAAATAAAAATACATATATTTAAACACGGTTATGAAAATCAAGTAAATGGAAACAAGATAAATTTGAATTTAAAGAACAAGAAAATAAAAAAGTTGTATAAAAATAATGTAAAAAGTAAAAATTATAATAATAAACAAACGAGTACATACATTATTACTGACATCGTAAAACTAAACGGATGTTCTGTCTATGAGAAATTTTCTTTTTTTCATATGGAGCATTTATGTTTTAATATGTTTGTTTTATTCTTTACTAGGAGCTCTTATTAATTTTATTTAAACTTTGTAGCAACAGAGAGGAAAAACATTTTAAGGGGATATGGAAGTCTATGTATTACATGGCTTACGACCTGTCAATGGCTGGCTTAAGTGGCCACTTTACACACTGTGTAATATTCACCATTCTGCTTATGCTTAAACATTCACATTTCTTTATCTCTTCCAGTTGGTTAAACTAACTCGGTGATTCTTAACCCGGGGACCGGGGCACCGGCGCCCCCTTATGGGCGTTTTGAAGTTCTAACGGGGCTTTTTTAGTTTTTTAGCATTTAGGGGGCGCTTCAGAAGATCGATTTAAAAGAAAATTATTGTATTTATGTGATATTAATAAAACTTATAAGGAAAAAAACATAAATGCTTATAAAACTAATATTCTGTTTTATTATACTTTTCATGTTTTTTTAAATGTAGTAGGAAATACATTGGATACAATAAATATCTTCATAGAGAAAAGCGTACATCTTTAATTTCGGTTTTTGTTCGGGTATTAATTTTACTGTGGTAAAGTGGGCAATTCTTTTAATACGGTTAAGAAACACAAAACTAACTGGAACAAGAAATAGTATTAAAATTGGACAATTGTTTTTAGGTGTTGCCTATAAGATGAATTGGTTCAGCCGGATGAATTTCACCCACGCCCACGTGATACAGGTTTTAGGTTTTCTTTAAACTCACAAAAGCCAACAGATGGAAGAGTTAAAAAAATGATAATTTTTAAACATAGGCAAAATGATGAATGTTACACACCGTGTAAAGGGGTCACTTAAATCAGCCAATGAAACGTCATAAGCCCTGTCCCTTCTCCAATGTTTTCCCACTTAGTTGCGACAAATTTAGATCGAAGAAACTCCCTAGGGAGGAAATCCAGCCCGTCTACAAACATTTGGACATTCTCAAAATATTGTTAGGTATACGCATGTTTCTTTCTTGTGAAACTTGTGGAAAAGACATCTGATATTTTTTTCATATAAAATATTGGTTTTATTTCAACCTTGTAGCTATCTTTTATTTTCAAATGAGAATTACGATAAAATATAATTCATATTCCGTTGCGTGTGAAGATTTATCAGAAACCCCACATTATTTTAATGAAAAAAAAAAAAAATCCTAACTTATTTTTAAGGGGTTTTTTAATTAATGATCATTCCCCTTTCCGAATCCAAAGGTGCAAAGGTCACTTTTTTCATTAACCAAATGCAACATTTTTCGATCATCTGTAACATAAAGTAAAATGATCAGTTTTACTCTTCGGAAGCCAGTCCAGAAAGAATGTAATATGTCCGTTTAAACAATATTTTAAACCATACTTAACTTGCACCCCCAGGAATCGAACTAAGGACTTCAAGAATTGCCATTATCATTTAAAACTGCGAATAATTTTCATACCTATATTAATTGAATGATTAACCTCGAATTCATTCATTAGACGTACCTGTAGAAATTATAATGGACTCACTATTGATGTAGATATTTTTAACTGCACGTTGCATTTGTACAGAAAATTTCTTCATTGGGTCGATTATTTGGGATAGTTGCTGAATGTGCATCTTGAGTGGTTTATGCTATGTATATGTGCCGCATGTAATGTATATGTTTGTGTATGTTTTATATGTGCGTTAATGTGTGTGCGTGGATGGCTCGAAGTGTACATTTGGTATTTTTATTTATATTAATTTATTACTTCCATTGAAAACGCAAATATTATCAATTTTTCTTTTCTCACTTGAAATTCTTAGTTATTTATTTTTTTTGTCACATTTAATGTTTATATCTTTTGCATAATTTATGAAAACTTAACTTAACTTAACTGTTTTTTTTTGTTGAAAAAATGTTGTTTTTAATACTTATTATGTATGACTGTATGTTTTTTGAATAAAATGAAATAAAATAAAAATAAAATTAGCCTTAATTAGCTCAAAATATTTGTAACTAATAATACATTTCTGTTAAAATCAATTTACTTTTAAAATTACATGTTACATAATTATACATAATCGAGAACAGTAAAAAAATCTCAGTGGGGATACTTTTGTGTAACTAAAATCTTATTTATAAGCAGTGGTGAATTTAAAAAAAATTGAAGCCCGAAATAAAATTGTTGAAACACGTACATTTTCAATTTTTATAAGAATTTCATACATCCAAATAGTGATATTGTGTAAATTCTCCATGGAACCACGTGAATGAAGTAAATAACTTTTAGTCCGTGAGCTTTACTGCAGCTGGTTGCCCAACGTGTAATGTAACGGAGCGAGCGTTTCTTGTACCTTTAAGTGAACGTGTACCCACACTTTTCTGCTTCGTGTACTGCAGGGTTCCACAATCATTTTTCTCTAAATGCCTAATTGAACTTAATTTGTTGCAACAGAGGGAAAACACTTTTGAGAAGGGAATATGGAAGTCTAGGCATTTACAAAGCTTTTGACCTATCATTGGCTGGTTTTATTTATTTATTTATTTATAATTTTACATTGTGTGTATTCTTTTTTTTTTATACAGAATAATGTTCCCGCACAGGGATGTCCCGTGCCAAGGGAAACATTTTACAAAACGTGAAACATGCCTAAGATCAGCTATTTCACAAGGTTAACATAATAATTACAATAAAAAAACGTAATCAATCTAGTTAACCTAATTATCATTAACATAATACACAATAAAAAACTAAAATAATCATAAAAAACATAACCAATTTATATAGACCAATAGAACAATTTTCATAAACAGCACACACATTTTACCTATTTGGCTTAATCCACTCATTGATCCGTGCGCAACCCACCTCCACTATCCATTTCTTTGTGTGGCCACTTAACACACTGTGTAGCATTTAACATTCTGCCTTTGTTCGAACATCCATATTTCCTCAACTCTTCCATCTGTTGACTTTTGTGAAGAAACGGAGGTGAAACCTTCTTCATATGGGTGAGATTCATCCGACTGAACCAGTTCACCTACTAAGCAACGCTTGGAAACAATTTTCCAATTAAAGTACTTCTTTTTTTACCAGCTAGTTGATTTATCAATATTTTGAGTTTGTCCAAATGTTTTGAGACAGGCTGGATTTCCTCCGAAGAGAGTTATCCAGATCTAAATTTGATACTACAGAGGGAAAACAGAGTTGAGAATATGTGGATGTTTAAACATAGGCAAAATGGTAATTGTTACGCAGTTTGTAAAGTGGCCACTTAAACCAGGCAATGTAAGGTCATGACTCCTGTAAATGCCTAGACTTATATATTACCTTCAATCTACCTTCCTTATAAAAATTAAGTTTTTCGATATCCTGAACGTAAGCTGCTGATGGTTCGTTGGCAGTTAATGTCAAAATATACATACACAGAACCTGGTAGACAAAAAGAGACCTGGAAGCTCTTTGTGGATGCCATATGCTTCAACTAGGGATTGGACATGGAAGATGTATCCACCATTGAATCTTTTCTTTTAAACATTTTTGTTTTAAATCAGCATATTATGCGGGTTAAACGCACAACACGTCCACGGGCCGGATTAAAGGTGGTACCTTTGCAGGCCGGCTTTGACCTAGGGACACTTTATCTATTCGAAATGCCTCGGTATCACTCGAAAATACGTCTCCCGTTCAAGATGTTCTGGAATCACTCGGACGCTCGTTATCAATTAAATCTGTCCAGTTTCGTGACGCCACAAATTCACCCCTAAGTAGGCCTGCTAACGTCATTCAACAAAAACATTCTAGTTTTTGTTATAGTATCTTGGCCATGCCATAATGACCTCAAAGAATAATTAGGTTTGTTCGGGTTTTTAGTAGAGTGGGGATTCTTCATTCGACACAACTGCTTTTTACGAAGCAACTTGGAATGGTTTCCAAAACATCCCGATTGGATAACACGTTAGGTATTTATGAATATTTCCCGCGGGCCAAAGTTTGGAGTTCGCTGATGTACTGTGTGTATAAGAGTACTACAATAATACTGTACTGTTTGTGCCGTATGTAGCTTGTATATGGTATGCCCTAATTCTCGGTGTATTAAACTAGAAACGGGAAGAAATTCATCCCAATATCTTGGAGCGGGTTTTGTCGCTCTTTATTTAACTCTAAGACATTTCCTTAAATTGAAAAATATTCCCCACACCTTTTTATCTAAGCAAACTCATGATTTAATTTTCACTCTGTTGACCTTATTTAGATATATAAATAACAATCAACTAACAACTAACTGACTGTATTGCCATTGTTCCCTCAAACACAACGCGAAACCACATATCCACTAGTAGAGTAGGCTTTTTAAATATTGGTTATATAGGGTGAATAGAAATAAAGTGGCCATAATAAAGCTGAAATTAAACATGTTAAGTACTTAGGACAAACAATTGACATGGACAATTCATATCAACAATTCAATTATCAAAGTTGCGACATTATCGAGTCTTTTTTTAAAAATCAAAAACTTTGTTCCAAAAACGGAAAAATTCTAATGCGTGAAGCCTATGTAAAAACTTTAATATGTTATACGCAACGACTATGGGGAACAGGATATCAAAATCACATAAACAGACTACAAAGACAACAAAGTAAAATATTAAAGTAAGTATATGACCTTCCTTATTTAACTGCAACTAGAGAACTTTTTAAACAAACTAAGCAATTGAATAACTCTTTCAACTAGAATCATTAAAATTTATCCATAAATTTGCCACTAATGTAATTGTAGACGAAGAACTAAAACTTGTAAAAAACTGTGGTCAACATAGACCTTATACAAGAACATCAGAAAAATTTCATATGCAACTTTATAAAACAAGACAAGGACAATCAAAACTAATAAACCAGGTACTGAAATTATACAATAAACTACCAGACAAAACTAAACAAAAGACTCAGACAAACTTTTCAAAAGATGTAAAAATTATTATTTTAAACAACAGAGTATGAATAAAAAATGTTTATATTATTTTTGTCAAATGAACGTAATAATCCGTAAGGGTTAATAAATAAACAAAATAAAAAATATATTTTTTCGTTTGTTGTTTTTCAACACATTTTACCAGAGTTTAATCCTGGCACCGACTTGGACTTGCATTTTTATAAAACGTGTTGCTCTCGTTTGGCTGAAGACCTTTATTAGTACACTGATTAGCAAAAAAAAAGGTTTTTACTATTCCATTGATTGGATCAACACTGACTTAGTAATAAATCTACTCGCATGATTGTAAAGTTTATTAAATTAAACAGTCGATAAAAGAAGTTGAGTTAAATTAAAAAAATTAAAAAAGGAGAATTACAGTGATAACATTGACTAGATGTTTAAAAGTAGATCTGTATAGAATTTTTAAAAAACATGTACCTTTTATGAAATTTATTAATAAAAAAATAAAATAATAAAAACCCAGACTCTAATTCCGGTTAAGCAGGTATTCCACCAATAAACGGGTCTTTCAAAACAGTTTTGTGATACTCGTCGATAAGAAAAGTACTATCCCGTAACCAAAGTCGTTTTCTTGAAATGTAATAAATTAAGTTAAACCAAAAAATTTTTCATTATTTTGATTTAAAAAAATATATTATTATTATGTTGTCAAAAAGCAGATAACGGTAAAAACCGAATAAAGAAATTACGTTTTGTATATAAACCAACAAAATCATAAAAAAATAAACGCTCTCCATATTTATCATTTTTTTATTTTGTAGACCGCTACTGGATTTCACCCACTAAAGAGTTTTTTTAGATTAATAGATGACTAGTCAAATAGTTTTTAATAGATCTCGAAACATGCAAAGTGATGCATTTTACAAACCAACTTATTCATTCTCTAAAGGGTAAATTGGTACCGGTATTTTAGTGACCGAGTGCAACAAGATTTTCAGCCGAAACGTGAACCGAAACAGAATCTCGGCTTCTTTTCTAGATTCAGCTGAAACTAAAACTTATTTTGATATAGTATTTTAAAAGTAACTTCCAAACACCCAAAATTAGGCGATTTTATTGTTGAACCTTACAAGTTCATTAAAATAAGAGATGTACACAAAATGAGTGTTAAACACAATGAAATAAAAGGTATAAATTTAATGAATAAATTTGTTTACTTTTGGCACTTTTTGATTCATTGTTGTCCAATGAAGATTATAAATATAACAGTTTTTCGATGTACGCTATAGGAAATTACACTTATTAACTATAAAAAAATTACAAAAATATACTTATGATCTTAGAACTCACGAGGTCTTAGAGTCACGAACCATAAGATGCACCCGAGTACAGCCAAACGAAATCAGAAACAGCCTTACCTCAAGTTTTAGCTGAGCCGATGTTTTGGCCAATTTTTGGCCAAAACTCAAGTTATTGGCCGAAAATGGCCAAAACTAAAACTTAAACCGAGGCATGAAATATTTTTAAAAAATAATTAAAAGCGATACAATAATATTTCAGTGCAAAATATAAGGTCAATATTATGGATTACTCCGTGTCCAGTAAGATGAAAAATACAGTCCTGTTTTTGAAATCAAACCAGAACCCTAGACGATTATTTTGGACATGATGTCTACTCTTCGGTACACAATCTGAAGAAGAAAATTCACTGGGGATAATTCAGCCTCATAGTGTAGTGATTGGCACGTTTGCCATTCATGCTTTAAGTTCTGGGCTCAATCCCTGGGAGGGTCGACTAGATATATTGGTTTTAAATTCGATTTAACAGAGCAATATTTCACTGTCCTCGGACTGGTACCTGATGTTAAAGACTGATGTCTTAAACATCAGGTACCAGTCTGATGTTTAAGTTGATGATGATTCATGTATTAAATTATGAAGAAACTTTGCATTGGTGTACCAATGCAGTGGCCTATGCACCATTAGATGCAGATAAGGAAATGACGATAGTTTTACTTTTGTTGCGGTACACAAGATGACAACTAGGGCCAGTTGCATAAATAAAATTTGAGTTAAATAAAGATTAAAGTTAGATAATTGTTGCGGTTTCGTTAAAATGAACAAAAAAGTTCACCCGAAATGATAAAATAAAACAATTTATTGTTCACATTTTGGCCAAAATTCAAGAAATATTTAATTTTGGTTTTTTTTTAAAGCAAACTTGATTTAGGCAACTGGCTCTTAGTTGTTTAAACCATGCAATGACAAGTCACAAACCCAGCTAATGCCCCGAATAATTGTAAATGCCCTTCTTAAAATTACGTTTGAATATTTTTTTATTGTAAATAATTAACATAAAAAAACTTAATAATTTTTATCACGTTTTAGTTTGAGAATTACAAACTATTTGCATAAATCAATGTTTTCTTTTGAGGATGCTGATCAAATTAGTTTTCAGCTTTTGTTCCACTTGTAATTCGTAAGTTAACTTTAAATACGGAAAGTACAGCGCATAAAACAACTCTGAGTTATAACGAGGTATGTATTATGTATTAAAGAGGAACTGCCAAACCCTGGCGAAGGCATCTTCGCCAAACCGAGCTTAACTTGTGAAACTGAAACAATATTCTTGATAGTGGAGCTTCCAAAGTTCTCGACTGAAACCTGAATAAAAGGTAGGTAGTTACACGTTCTTTGAACCAATAAGAAGAAAACTAGGTTTTTCCATCTATTAATATGGTGCTCATTAAGTGTCGTTAAAAGTATGCTTTCTTAACACAGAAATTACCAATTCGATTTATATTATTAAAATAACATTTTTCTACTCAAATGCCGTTCATAAAAGTTTTACTTAAATAAAAAAATATATACAACCCTCACTTTACATCATCCACCGTCTCTAAATAGTAAAGCCTTTATTTACAAATTACAAGAGTTTATTAGAGATACTGTTTTTTGTCAAACATATTTTTTTTTTAAATTATTTTAATAAATCAATTAACGAAATTCTTACGTCTCACAAAAATTTATAGATACAAGTCGATAGTCCAATATACAATCTGCACACCACTCTGATTTAACAAAAAGTCTTCCTGGGTCCTTTGTTACCGGTTCAATATTCTACTTTCCGGATAGAGGCTGAAGTCTTAATGCCTTCAAGTTCCAGCGATGGCGCCCCAATTATCGTCCCAGATTCCATAGAGCCGATGTGATAATACGGAGTATTATCGTATTATCATATCGAGTCTTTCAGAAAAACAAGTGAAGTGAGAAAATCTTCCATTTATATGTTCGGCGTCCGTATAGAAGAGGTAGATAGTCGTATAATGTAATGTACTGCAGTCGGCAGTAAAACCAATCTATTCAGAAAAAGACTTAACATCATACAATATAAATCTGCGTTATACTCGTACTGTCGTGCCTACTTGGAACTTATATTAAGAAGGTACATTATGACATCGTTATCCTTATATGGAAGTTATGGTTTATCAACATCATCGTTTCCCTATGCGCACTCAGAGTACATATTTATTTTTACATATTATAAACTATCTTTACAAAATACTTTTTTTTACATATGAAGAGTATACATAGATAAATTACAAAATGTTAAGACAGTTATAAACACTAAGTATTTATGTTTTTATTTAATTTCTGTAAAATCATATTATTTGTATTGTAAGACGTACAATAAAATAACAAAAACATAAAATAAACTGTAATTTTGTAGAGCAGGTGATTGAATATTGATTTGGACAAATGTGACAAGTCATTTTATTTATATCCATCTCCACTATCCATTTTTTATAGCCTTTTTGAACATGTTTTATTACTTATTGCTTTAATGGACAGTGGAAGTTAGTAAAAAAATAATTGCATAATGTTCAAAATCCATTAGTCCAAAACTGGTATTGGTTTATATTTTTAAAGTTATATTTGTGTTGAGGATCTAGTGATTATATTTTTTATATGTGTTGTATTGTTGAGGTTGTGTCTTTTGTTTGAGTAGGAATAGTTTTTGAATCTGTAAGTTAGTATTATTTTACCGTATAATTGCTTTGACGTCATAAGTTGTGATTTGTGATAAGTAACCCAATATTAGAGCCCAATGATCACTTGCATAAGCATAATAACTTATTTTTCTTCTTCTTCTTGTGCCTTATCATGTGTCCCTGACGTTGGGTTTGCGGTGCATAAGGACCTGCCGTGGACGCTAGTGAGTAAACTTTGGTATTACTTCTAATGTTACGCAGTTTGACTTTTCGTGGCAGTTACTACCCATTCTAAATTACGTAGATGTTTCTATGACTTACAAGCTGCTATCTGCTTGATAAATTTATTGAATGACCTCAAAATATATTCATTTGGTGTAAGGATATATGAATACATATATGATTACACTAGGCAACAAAAAAAACTTTTTTTTGTCTCAGAAAGAAAAACATATGATTCTGAAAATATTTTTTATTTTGAATTCAAATTTGGTATCCACGATACAGGCATTTACAATTTCAAATATTTTTACACATTCTCTATTCTTATCTGCACGATATACAAATATTTTGACTTATCTAAAAACTGAAAGCATCATTTTTGAATGCTGGCTAAGCTGCATTTTCCATTGGATTCAATCATTTCACAAACTTGCATAATGCATTATTGATCGTATTTGTGGGCTTTAAATATTCCCTGTTCAGATTTTGAATAACTTTTTTTAGGAAACCCCTGTTTGAGGTACACAAAAACACGAGTTTTTTGTCCATAGTTTTGACGAAATTCTGTAAATAATGGAGAAATTCCGAATACATATTTGAAAACAGATTTTAAAATATTATTCAGTGCACCTGTTTGTACTCGTAAAATAATGTTAACCAGTTTTATTGTAGGCAACTGAAATGGCTCAAAATTCTACTGAGGTTATCACAATCTCTCGCTTTTGTTCATTGTACTCTATAGACTTAACGCTCAATATGTTATTGTGAAAATTTTCAACGTTTATCTTTTTATTCGCATTCTCAAAGTACCCCATAATTCCTGTTTACTTGTTTATCGGGTCCGGACTTCAGACCTTGCTACTCCAGTATCGTCTTGTCAGTGGTCATCCTCAAATCATTATCATCACAAATTAACTGCATTTGTTAACACCACAGCAGATGAGGATCATCCTGCACCTCTCCACAACCGCAGTTCGTGTCATCTTTCTCCAAAAAAACCCACCTCTGTTGATTGTTTTTGCACCTTGACACCCCAACCCTTAGTCTATTGAGAATTTTCCATGTAGGGATGGCCAAACTGTGAGCGGTGTTTGTGCTTTCGGATAGCATTATCCAGAGCCTATTGCCGAGTTTCTCTCTCCACAGATCCTCTCTGCGTTTTTCTGCAGCGGTCTGCAAGTTAGCTGTGACTTTAAGGAAACTCCTTCTCGATCCCAGTCTCGGAGGAGCCATTTGATGGTCGTAAAGGGGGTATCTTGAGTCATAGATCTTTTTTTAATTTTTTTTTTTTATACAAGAGTTGCTTTATTATTTACCTTGCTTATAATATACAAGGTTTATATTTCAAAAAGTGGATTTTTCTGCAATTAAATATCTTAAAATTTATCTAAACTATTGGGATCAGAAGGGATATATTAATGTGGGCTAATCAGGAACTTCTCAGCATTTGCTCACGTGTGAGTCATAGATCTGCTTGTGTCTGAAGCTACGTTTTTCTTGATGTTGATTGGAGCGATTTTTATTATAGGATAAAGTTTGTACACTGGTGTGGGCTGAAAGCAAATAAAAACAGTTTTATTCTAAATTAATGTCCAATATTGATTATTAATGTCACCAATTGACAGATTCAACATCCAGTAAAACGAATTAAACACTTATGGAAAACTTTCACAAGACTAAAAACTTTATTTTTAATTTAAAAAGTCACTTTTTGTTTTTATTTATACGAGATGAAAAATAATAACTTTACCTAGCGGATTATGATTGAACTGATGAAATATAAATTATCAATTACTTACGTCTACAATGAGACAAAATTTTGCGAAATAAGGTTCAAGTTTTTTCAATGATTGAAATTCAAAATGAAATAAGATTCGTCACGCTGATCTTTTTTAACAGAAATAACGTGAAAGAACAGAGATTTGACACTATGATTGGACCTAACTTTAAGTATAACAGAAACAGGTTATCACACTATAATTATGCAATTTGTCTCTGGCAATATAGTTCGAAAAATAACGTTACTGACTAGCGATCTATTAGAACAATGTTAGAAATGTACTTTAATGTCTTAATACGACCACTTAAGGTGGAATCGTCAACATAATCAGCTGAAATAAACACAGCTAGGTTCAAATTAGTTATTTGAATTCGAATTTGAACGCGCAATTAGTTATTTGAATCACCTACACAATAATAACCGTCGTTCACAAGAACTGCGCTGTTGGCTTTCGACACTGGTCGTACAAATAAATTTAATCTTTTGGCACTAGTAACTCTGATTTTTTTATGTTTTTTTTTATAGATACACGTTATTAACCACGTCACAACTGAATAATAGATCTTAAAATTCAACTGGAAGAGACAAACTGCACGACCCGTATTTTGAACGAGGATCCGACGCATTCTTGCGTAGGGGCAGTTCTAACGATCAGCGTTGACTCCCAAACAAATGCGGTAAATAAGCAAGGGGAAGGAACGCGTCGCGGGGTAGAAGATTCTAAAAGATTTACACGTAAGTCCATTGCGAAAAAGGCGGGAGGAGTGAGACGCGGCACGGGGAGAAAAAGATTTTAACCGAGTGACGAAGTAAAGTCGCGTAGCAACTTAAGTTTTACGCACGGGAATGTTGAAAGTTTACTTTCTTTTTAAAAATGATTAGAAAATAAAGTAATATATCATTACAATAAATTATTTTACCAAGTAAAAAAGCTTTGGTGAAAATCTAACAATCGCCATAGAAAATTATTTTTGATCTTAATTATCAACTCTTTTTTCGTTCGTTTACCAAAATTGTAAGTGTAACAAGGCGAGAGTGTACATTTCAGACAGGTATAATTGATAAAATTAAGAAAAAGTCACTGAGATGAGTTTACATAGAACAAATGGATGATGAAATAATGGTAAAACACATACAATTATGTAGCGAGAATGAATGGTGACGTAGGACGAAGATAACCAAGAAAGACGTGGCATGATCAGGTAAATCGAAACCTTAAATCTGGTCATGTCAAAAGCAGACAGAAACGAAGGGTATGTTTGACAATATGTATGAATCTGGAAAAATCTGGGAACGTATGTCAGTAAAGACGTGAGTGGCGATTCATCCTCTTTGCCCCACCCGTACGGGGAAATGGCATATCGGTAGTAGTAATGGTATTAGTATCAACTCTCGATTTCAAACGAAATGTTTTTGATAAAAATAAAACTCTTGCCCTAGATAGAAATAAGCTGTTGACCGCCAACAATTTTCCGCTTGATCAATTCCATTTTCACTTCCTAGCTTTATTAGAAAATGGCGAATAAAATGTGTCATAAAAATATTATTTTCGTGGTTAAAATAATATTTCTTAAAGTCCCTTTTCAAAATGTTTGTTCGATTTCCCAAAAAAACGTACTTGCCAATCCCAAAAGATAATGCAATCATTCTTTTTTTATGTTATAGTTTTAAGTTTAAAATGCTTTTTTTTGTTCGTACTTTTGACACTATTAAACTTTCAACATGCACGAAGAAACGTATATTTATCCTAGAAAACTATTGGAAACTTTTAAGAAATTTTATAGGTATTTTTCAAGTTAACTTAAATTTTAAAAAAGTGGCCACTTAACCCAGCCAATGACAGGTCATAAGCCCTGTAAACGCTCGAATATCCATAATCCTGAATCTTGAATTTGAAAAAATTCTACCTCATCTCTGTAGGGATATAAATAAAAAAAATATAAATTAAATTTATTCATTCCTGATTTTTATGAATTGTTCGTTTAGTATAAAATGATTAACCCAATGACTCTTTTGAACAATTTCACTGTATTAAAAAAAAGTTATTCATTCAAGAGTGGTATATACTCCCATATATGTATATATATATACATATATAATTTGTTTATAAGTACTATATTGTTAAAACAAATACATGTTTTGGTAATGATCCATTCCCTTCTGAGAAATCTCGTGCCGATGAATACATTTTACAAGTTTTTTGACAGAGAACTTTTTAAAATTTAGCTTATATAATAAATATAGCTAAGTACATATTTACATTTATTTTAAATTGAAGTGTTTTTTGACAAATAACTGTTTAAAACATTAAAATTCTCTAAATAAAATATGCTGCATACATTTAAAATGTTCTTTGAAAAGTAGCAATTTAAAAAAAAAAAATATTCATTAAAACAACGTTTATTTATTTACAATTATTTTGTTAACATTTTAGTTCTTTTGAGATATTATATTACATTATTTATTTGAAACAAAAAAAGAACTCATTTGACTTCGGCTTTTACATCACATTTAGAAAACGTAATATGTATGACATATTTTATGTATGTAACAATAAAAAATTACAATTGATTGGAAAGAGTGTATCGGTCGTGCTTCGACACCAAGCCACAAAATAATGTTATTTAGTGGTTTTATGGAGAAACAACGTTTATGTTAAAAACCATTATCAACTATAAAATGACTCTGTTATTTTATTTTCTTTCCTCCAATTTCTTGCATCATTTTATTTCTAACTCCATAACAGGCAAGTGCGCCATATTAAAAGTGAAATTTTGTGTTAATATCCAGTACACAGAACATCCAGACTTGCGAAAACTAAGATTGAAAAAATAAAGTAATCTCACCGGAAAACGAGCCTGGGACCCTCCGTGCGTGTACCAAATGTCTTATTTACTACACGAGAGGCCTGAATTTAATTCAAACATTTAACCGGAAAATTTCAAAATAAATAATTAATTATCAAAAATAAGGAGTTTTTCTACTGACATCTCTTGGTGGAACTGCTTTTTAATTTTAATATTTAAAAGTATATGGTTTTATTCCACTTTTATTTATAAATTGCCCTGCTTTCACTTGTATATAACATAGAAATTTGTTAAGTCTCCCACCAGTCTGACGATGTCGGTCACGACAAAACCCGGTCACTGGTAAAAATTTATAAATTAAAGTGGAATAAAACTATAAACGTATATTTATTATTATAATCAAAAATATGGCTTCACTTTTTTACTTTAATTACACAATGAAATTAATAACCATAACATTTATGCTTCAAATAAATATGTAGTATTTTTCGTAAATTAATTTATTTGATTTTAATGTAATATTGGATTTTGTATCGTGATAGTGCCACGAACTCTGGGCCAGAATGATGAAGGTTTGAATCCCCTTTTACAATAGTTTGTTCCCCATTTAAAAAAAATTATTTACTTTGGTCATTTTTTGTGTAAATCGTAAGAACACAAATATTTCAAATACATAAAAAATACTTACGGAAAATAGCATAAGTTTTTTTAATTTGTTCGATAACTGTTTACTTTAAAATGGTTTGTGCCAAATTGGATTTAAGTATATTAATATGTTTCTAATCAACCAGCTAAGGAAAGGTAACCCTGACAGGAAATCTACCAGAGAAGGTAAAAGGAAACCACTCCAGTCATTTTTTTCCAGGAATCACTACGTCGAGTACATCAATAAGCAGTCGTCCTGGCTGCGAAATGTAAAATTAGCGCAGGACAGATACATATGCTTTCGCTGTGGTGATCGCCAACGTAGGAGGGACCCGACAAGTTACTAGAAGAAGAAGAATACGTTTCTACAATTTTATAGATTTATATATTACGACATAATTTTTTTCTTACGTACAAAGGTTTAATATTTTTATCATGTTTATTTACAAAACCACTCATACCTTTCTCAGTTTCAAAATGGAGTAATTAAGGTAAACTTGTAGAGTAACGGTAATTTATCGTTGACATCTCGCCTTAATGAGACCGTGTTATTGTTGTTAGATACTTGTTGCCAACAACGTGTTGTTTTATCCCAAATTTAATTAATAAATTTACTTAATCAGATGATACTTCAAAATATACAGCACGCTCTCGAATCTCCAAAACAACTTACGGAAACTTTCCGTTAGTAAAATAATTAAGTGTAGAAAACTTTAAAGCAGTTTGTTTTATTATTTTTGAAATCTTCGGAAAACGGAAATCAAGAAACGTATCGAATATGCGTAAAAAAATATTTTATTCAAAAGTTTTAATCAAAAGTCGAAAGTTCATAGAAAAATAATTGACTCCGTAAAATTTTTAATAAAAACATACAAAACATTACTGCATGCTGTAAAAAATTAAGTAAGGGTAATTTAAAACTTAATTCGTTTTGAAATATTTTTTTTACTTTAAAAATTTTTTACAAGGTACCTACGTTTATATTTTTCCAAATACTCGTAATTAACTAAATTAGTACAATGCAGGCGTAACACCTATTCTCATCAACGGTTGCGAATCGTGGCACCTTACTAGGTGAGACGATTGATCTAACACACTGACAGCAAACTTTTAAGTTTTGAGAATGAGTCCTCAGAAGAATACTGGAGTATGACGTAAGAATTGTAGAAATAAGACAGCAACCCCCAGTGACAACCGACATCAAACTGAGACAATATGTATGGCTGGACCATATATTACGGTTGCCTCTCGAGAGCCTTAACCGCGCTTACCTACTTTACAAGACATCAAGTTCTCGCGGTCCTAGACCTCCACTGCTGACAGTTTGTCGACTGTTTACGTCTGAACTACGGGATGCGCACCTAACTTGGGAGGACGCAAAGGAGTTGGCAGCCGTTAGAGAGACCGGGGGAGATTTTGTGGAGGCCGTATGCTCCACCTAGCGGACATGGATTTAGTCATTTAAATATCAACATGTTGAAAAAATATTATTTGAAAAATTACCCACTTGAATTTATAAGGGAAAATAATAGTTTTCTCATTTTTTTTCAAATAATATTAATAACAAAATGCGTTTAAAATAATATTTGGCGAAGTTATAATATTATGATGCATGTACAAGGTTTAAACATAACTCGAAATAAAAATATCAGATGCTTGTAAATATATTTTATTAATTGAATTTTGAAGACCCTTATTACGTTTTTAAGTTTTTTTTTACCGTATGTTAATTATTTTACTTTGTTTATTTACTACGTATTTGAATTTTTTATTTTATTTTTTATTTTAAAATGTCTTTTACAACATTTTTACTATCTGTTTTATTACATGCTTACAATTAAAAAAAAATACATTGTATTATTTTTTAATACGTTTTTCACCATATATTTTACTACGTTTTTTATTTTGTTTTTTGCTTTGTATTCACCTTTATTTTTTACTTTGTTTTACTTTTATTTGTTATTTTTATGTATTGATTACTGTTTTATTTTTTGACTGTCTTAGAACGGGGTAAATAATCCTAGTAAGACAGGGAAAGCCAGATGTTTAATTTGATATATTATATTATTATTATGTTATGATATTAATTTTAAGCAAACAGCTTAAAACTGATATGCTAAAATCTTTTTTAACGAAAATGAGCTATTGGCTAGTGAATAAGATAATAAATAAACAAATAAACTATGTCATATAGACTAAATTTGTAGAAATTACGTATTATAAACAAAATTTTATTTGACTTTACATTGAAGGGTTACACAATTGAATTATTAACGAATTGTCATCAAGTTAACATGCAACGTCTGTTTTTTTCGAAAATGTTCCAAAAAACCATGCTTTTGTGTTCCATGTTCCATTTTTACTGTCGAAAACATAAAATCCTCATCTTCAAGCTTTATATAATCTACACGCGTAGAATACATTGCGACACTTTTCCCCTTGATGCTTATTAGGGCGAATATAAAAAAATATAGCCAAACATGTACGAAATCTCACCCTTCCTGCGTACTATTTTTATTACAAGCTGGCTGCATTTTCCAATATTCTCTGCCGATGACTGCACAGCAAACAGGGAGCGAAACTCTATGGCGGGCGTAAAGGAAATGGGCGAAAATTTCACAATCCCTTTGATATTTACCTTTCTAGCTCGTGGGCTTTGCTTTTACCCATCTGATCGTTCCCTTTACTAATACTGTATAAGAAGGACGAGAAACGAAGCGATTGCTCCCTCCTGTTTGTTTTCCTGGAAACTCAGTGTCGGTATTGCGGTTTCCTGTCTCACCGCCTTAATCCTTTCTTTCGAAACTAGTAAAGAACATATTGCGTCCTATAGATTGAAAACGAAAAATCTAATTTTGTAACCCACTTAAACTCTCTTAATAACACTTTCCAAAGTGAAAATATTTTTTTGATTATTATATTCCGAAAATAAAGTAAAAGTTCGATAATATGGAAATAAATAGGATCAAACCTAACCAACAATTAGAATTTACGAATTCCCCGTTACTTAAACCTTCCATTATATTTTGTATTGTATTATTTGATTCTAATTTCACAAGTGTTTTTAATTCTCTCTAGATATTTTATTTCAGTCAATTTGAGCCTTAAATACATTAATTTACAATTGAAGAATATAATTTACAAATTATTATCGAAACAGTAGTTTCTTCATTTCGTAAATTTATGTGAGTTCCTTAAAATATTTTGTCATGGTTCCATATTATATGTTAACTTCACTGTCACAAAATAAAGGAATCGTGCTCATTTAATCTGCTAAAAAGTGTATTTTCCACTTTATTACTTTATTTTGTGCATCCAAATATTATTTTTGAACTTTTTAGATAAAAGGGCATTTTAAAAAAACTAGGACATAATCCCAATTTCGGTCAAAAACTTTCCCAAAAATGAACTGTTTAGCAAAACAGTTGTATTTATATTGATATTGTCTGTCCCTTATAAAAATACTAAGGTGATATTTTTACATGCAAACCTTGAAACAAATATTATAAAAGTTCAAAACGTTGTAAAGAATTTATCAGTCCGGAAGATGCGTTTTTAGGCGAAAGCGCTCGTTGGTTAAATTAAATAAAAGTAAAACTCAACCAAAAAAGTTTTACTGATAATTTTATTTAAAATTTTATCTTACTAATTACTCGTACACATTGAGTTTCTTGCAGAAAAAATGAAGCCCGACTGAACGTTTAATAAAAACAGGTATGCAGTGTCGATTATTGTTACAATTTCAACATCCAACCTACCTTGCTATATTTCAGTATTCCTTCATAACCCGCCGTAGCCAAACCGCTAGTGTCCATCCGCGACATTATTTTTTAATCGCAGTTCCGTTTTATATTTATTGATTATCCAATCGCGCCAGAGTAGTTTCATAAGCTCGCTGTAGAAGGCCTTCCGCGTTACGCGTATTTAGTGCTGGATCCTTAGTGTCAAGTGTCTGGACCCAACCGCTGCGGAACGAGAAACGACTGAAACAGGTCAGTGGCTTTCTCATAATAAAAGGTTGTGATTGATGATTGACATCGCATACCGCATCGGTAGCGATACTCATTCATTTCATGAAATTACAGTCCACTCCGCTCAATAATATTGCAAAAGCCCTATGGCTTTGCCTCCGCTATTTTGCGCTCGGCATCCGCAGAATCTTTTTTTTTCACCACCAACACATTTTTTAGTTTATTGTATTTTTTTACAAAAAAATAATTATAATTACATCATAGAATTAAGAATAGTCCAGAAGAAGCGTAGAATCATATTTGAATACATCGGACTGTGTCCAATAATTTCTCCACTATGCCTCACTTTCGCCGCGCGCATTCGTGATGCCGCCATGTAATGTTGCACGATGGAAAAAAGGATAATTATAACACAAATGTAAGGTAAAAAAAAGCAATCATTAATTTCTATAAAATTTTATTTTGCACGTAGAAATATTGATTGACACAACAGAGTAGATAAGTAAAGGGTCATTTAATAAGAGTAGTTGAATTAATGAACTTTAAACATAAAATATTAAACAAATTTTATTTTACATTAAACGGATATTTTTATATCATGTTAAATAATATTTCATGTTTAAAGGTAATGTCGGTCAAATATCCACGATAGAATCTTTTAATCCGAGATCTAATTTTTATAAGTTCTCTCATTAGATGAGGAAAGTAGGGTAAAAAAAAATACTAACCTGGCAACACTAATGAAATGTTCATTTTGTTTCTTCGACAATCTAACAGTTGGAAAAATAATTCAATTTTCACGTCATGTATTTGTTACATACAAATTCATTTGCTTATTACACATTAAATGTAATTGCACCCTGTTTCTTTAGAATTCTAGCAGTATTTCTACACTTTAAAAGGACACAACACGGCATAGTTGAATTCAAATCAGGAGAAATCAGGAGTTGCGAACTAAGTGACGTCTACAAAGAAACTAATGGGTCAAAACATAAACCTACTCATTTATGAGTAGTTTAGTCACCTTCTATTTGATGTGCATATGCGGTTTCTGGACTATTCTGAATTTTAGAATTACAGATTAATAGTAAAAATCCCACAAAGGTATGGCCTGTTCGTGGGTATCCAAGAAATGTTCATGAGTTTTTAGCTCCTGACAGGTGTGTTTTTTTGTATAATTAAAAGAATGAGAAAAGAAATGTATTTTGTAAAAAATCAATAGATACCTTTTTTTTATTTTTTAGTAATTAAAAAGAAAATACAAAAAAAACTAATATTCTTTATTATTCAAGGGCAACGAAATATATATATCATAGGAAAAAATAATTAATATTTTTAGTTTAAATCCAGGATAGTGCGTGTTTTTTAAGAAATGGAAAAAATTTGGATTAACGAAGTATTATCAGGAAAAAGAATTAAACATTTTTGGGCCTATAAAATATGCATGTCTCTGTGCTAGCTTCGTTTTACAATGTGGTTTTTCTAGCACACGATTCTTGATCTATTTGAATTACTAGTGAATAAATTTTGATTCAGTTAAAGAATTTACAGGGCTTAAGACATGTAATTATATAATTGAAGTGATTATTTTAGAATTTGTATAACATTCACTAGTTTTCCAGTATTTGTATCTTAATAAGTCCTTCTAAAAATGGTTTTCTTTAACTGTCCAAATATTATTCAATTAATATCCGCACCCAACGGTGCACATATACATTGTTGGCACTTCAATTACAGCGAACGTAGATAATTTTGATTACTTATTTATTTATTTTATTCATTTGGGATATAAGGTGATCAACCTTCTTTTTCAGGCGCCAGTAACAGAAAAATGAAACATTGTAGTATTTAATCATATTTGAAACTAATATCTCCTTGCTAAAGATCAACCTCTAGACCTAAAAACTTGTTGGCAAACGCACAAACCACTGCAAAACGTGGCGGATTTATGTCCTCTCGATTTTTTTATTTATATTTTTGACTTAAAAATAGCAATCGATTCGAAACACTCGTCTTTGTGCGTTCTTGCTCTGTTTCACACACAGAACTGTTTTATTCATCCGCTTGGATACGTAAAAAAATAAACCTTTTTTATAGTGAAATATTTTCTGACTTAAAAATTCATAGTAAAATAGATTTTAAAAATATCAAGTATTGTTTGCATACTGCAGTGTAAATATGGCTTAATTTCAATTATTCAGTGGTCAATGAAAAAAAAAGATACATTACTTTAAAGCTTCAAATCGCAATATTTTGTTTACTCTTATTCCGAGCTTTATTGTTAATACTGCGTTTGGTAACCGAAATTGAATGTGGTAATTGGAATGTGGTAGATCTGAAATTAAACTCTATACAGTCATGAACCGATGTGCGTGTTTGATATGGATTAAATCAATTTTATTGGAATTTGAGTGACAAACGTGTGTCCGTAGATTGAGCAATCAAAATGTTTTTTTAAAAAAAAAAGAATACTTTAAAAAAACAATCGTATACATTTCCAGTTTGAATATAATTTGGTTCAAGATATGATGCCCGTAAAATTTCAGTATAAATAATTAAAATCTAAATTTGTTGCTAAAGAGAGTTTGCGGTATTTTATATTAAATCTAAAAATTTCCGATTTCAAAAATATCAAAAGGCGATAATAATGATAGCTAAAGCTAACAAAAGTTTTGTGCATGACATACGTATATAAAACCAGCCCCCATTCAAAGGGAGAGATAAGGCGTTTGTTCATCCCTGTGCAGAGCTAGCGATGACATCTTGCTTCGTCTTACTGTTTTCCTTTGAGCCGATAGATTCGGACACGTCCACGGTCTCTATAAGTAATAGAATGGAAAAATTAAATTTTATCCGACACGTTTTGCGCCAAAATGCATTTTAGAACTGCATCAAGGAAATTGGCTTTCATACAACAAAACAAAAGAAGATTTTGGGATTATTTATCTAGCTGAAAAATTCGCTCTTATCTGGGCAATTTATTTTTTGCCGATGTGTAATATTTTTAGCACCATTTTTTGTTCGAAAGTAAGAATTTTTGAAAGAATGTTTTGAATAGGTTTATACTAAGTATACATAATTTTATTTTTATATAAAGTTTAAGGTAAAATTATTTTTGAGTTCATAGTTGATATTTTTGTCATCGACATTATCACACTGACCAAAAATACGTGAATAGGTATTAAATAACCTTTTTTTCAAATACACAAAGTACATTCTATGTTTTAATTATTTTCTGATATTCATTTTTTAATGCAGTTGAATGTGAATAAAGACATGACCTTTTTTTCAGCTAATTGTTACTATCTAACTTAAAACTTTGCGGTTCTAAGCATCATAAATAAGAATTACGTCTTACAAATATATAATAATTGTTTCTTTATTCTATGAAACAAATCATTTTCAAAAACATTTTATAGTTTCAGCAGATAAATAGATAGGTAAGAAACAAAATTTTAAATATTTGTCCGTGTAGCAGTGACGCGATGCGGGGTAAAAAATGGGGGGGTTAAATTTAAGTTTTATGAATGACTATTTTACATTTAAAAAAAACTTAATTCCATTTGGGGGTGCGGGCAAGGCCAATTTGCCAATTTTCATCAATAACAAATGCTGTCGTATAATATATAAATTGTTTGTACAGTCTTGTTGAAACGGAAGCATGTGATTGTAAATAAGTAATCAGTAAAAAGAACCCACGTAATAGTTGGCAAACATCGAAGGCACTAAAAACGTATTCCTTGGCACACATAACCGGGAATGCAATTGAATTCCTCCCAAGATTCCCTCGAATTCCAGGAATATAGTGCATTGCCAAAATGTCGGAGTTATGAATCGGGAATTGTTTGGATAACTCGCTATTTGCTCTAGTCGTCCACAGATATCGCCGTTAGAAAGGCGAACTTTGAATTCGGAACAGTTGCCAAGCGCGGGAATCCGTGTTCCCGCCTTTCCTGCATCCCGAGACCAAGAATTTCCAACTGCACTTCTGTGAAACACTTTAAACTGTTTCAAACATGAAAATTTTTGTCAATTGACACTTACTGCAATCTGTTACTTTTCTTCACAACCAAGTCATATTTGTCATAATTAAAAGAAACCCAATGAAACAGATTATATTTAGTCTAAAAATAAATAATTAAGTACAAAATGATTGTTACGTTTAGTTTTCAGTTCGTTTGACATAAGTTTTACTTTAACTTGAATCGCACAATGAGGTTATTTATTTGTTTATTATATATACGGCCTAAGCCAAAAACAGCAGTACGGAGAAACATATGTATAAGAAACTGAAAAAAAAAACACAAAACTATGTAGCGAATCCAAAAAGGCCAGTAAAGTTATGATACACATTATATTCAAGAACATGATCAACATACAAGATTTAGAGATAAGCTTTGCCAGTGCATCTTTATCCCACACTGTGTTAATGTCGAAGAGATCTACAAAAAGCAAAAAGGTCTATCCCAAAAATTCCAATTTGTACGACAAATCGACTATTCTACGTATTCTGGACATTAGGGTACAAAAATAATGGTTTGCTCTAAGAAAATTGGATAAATAGCAAGCTTTGACTTCTGGTGACATGGTAGGGAACATAAAAATGATAAGACATTGTTTAAAAAATTATATGTTTTGAAAATGCAAAGAGAGTCCATCTCCATTCGACGTTTCTCCAATGATGACTGATTAAGTAATTCTTTATTTTATAATAGGAATAATAACCTGTTAGCAATCCAAGCTACCATGCCACTTTTCTTAGAAAACGGTGTTGGACAAACTCGATATAGACAATATGAGCCCAATATAATGAAGACCCAATTGAAGAATCATATTCTAGATGGGGTTGAACCAGTAAGCATAAAAGAATTTTGATGGTATGAATATTTCTGATGTCCGTCATCATTTTATTAATTAAACCAAAAAGTTTGAGAGATAATGTTTGACATGCCAAACAAAAGAAACCGACTATTTTTTTTTTAAATCCTACCTGAATTATTCATTTATGTATGGTTTTTTTTGTTGAAAAAATTTTTTTGTTTTAAATAAATGTATTAAAAACTTTTTTTTACTGTTTATTTGTAATTTAATTTACTATAGAAATTTATCATCTCACTGAAAACTGTGTTAAAAACTTCTTATTTGAAAATGATTTCAAAACACATGTAGGCGATAAAAGAACTGATTGTTTTCCAAAAGCTGAGTTAATTTTTTTTTGTTAATAAATATGTTTAAAACGTTTGATATAATATTATCTTAATTGTGTTTGGGCATTGACAATAATTGAATAACCAATATGCAAAAATTCAAAAAAAAATTCAATAAGCATAAAATATCGTTTTTGACAAGAAGCTTTTTAGAATTTAAACCATATTGTATTAAAATGGTTAGCTTTTATGCCTATTTTTGCCAGAAAGAGATTTTATTCTCAAATTCAATGAAGAAGTTGAGTGTTTTTTTTTATATTTTTTTATTTGTTAAAAGACTATTAAACTTAATCAATTTTTTTATTTTTTTTATTTTTTATATCGTATTATCAGCGCTTTTTTTAAAGTTTTGTATTTCTAAAATAACTCCGCGTGAAACGTCAAAGGTTTATTTCCGCTTATTCTTATTCAGTTCTTTCCATTGGTCCAAAAGCGACAAGCAGACCGGAAATCTTCCATAGCTCTCAGATCATAGGTTGATTTACATGAACCAGTGACGTCATTCAAAGTAGTGCGTTTTTATAAAAATATTTTTTATTATTTTTTCCGTACATTTAAAAAACACTTTGTCTACATTTTAATGTTCTAATTTTTACCCCACGCAAGAAAACATTTTTTGTATCAATTTCCCGTAGGGCTGAAGTTCCTCATTCCCGACATGGTTGACATGAAGTATTCGTTTAAAAGGGTGTTTTCACACTGGAATATTATCTAGTCCCTGGACTGATACCTGAAACGTAAGACTGATCATCTAACCTTCCTGCAACAATTTTTTTTTTCTTTAAAAAAAAAATATTGGCGTTCTTATGATTAACCCAAATATTTCATTCTGAGGGCCATTTTCAACGAGTTGTAAATAACTCACTATTCGAAAATGGGATCAAGTTGGGGTAGAGTGGGATCCGAACCACGGACCTTTGAGCCGTGAGTCCGAGACACTAGCAACGGGACTTCAACCCGGTTGATCAAGATACGTGATTGATTACTGAAGCTGGTGCATAGGGCACTGGCTCTATGCACTATAAGTTAAGGAAAGGGAATGATGATGTATTTACCTACTTATATTATATGATCAGCAATATTTTACATGTGGACAATGCAATATTTTATATATATATAATAAAATTGTCTAATCCAGCTCCGTGAACATCTTCTTTTTTCCCTAAGCTTTTCCGTTTATCTTCTCTATCTTTATCTAATTAGAACTTTAAATTATTTGTGAAGGGTATTTAAATATTACTTCTCTTCGCAAAGAATATCAACTTCAGGCAATTTGTGTGAAATACGTTTATGTCATACTTTCAAACTGCATAAATGTTTAGTTGCACGACATATATTTAAACAAAATTTCAATTGAATAAAAACGCGTGCCGAATGGCCACCGAATCCTTTGATAAACCATTTAGATTTATGGTGATAGATTATGCCGTGGAGATTTGATTACAATAGCATCCGACCATCTGTGCGATTGGGTATTGAGTGAAATATATGTTTTTCCATATGTCCCTCGGTTTCCCACCAACCGCCGACCGGAAGCGCTCTGACAGCGAACACAGCTCTACTCTATTTATCGCGGAGGGGGGGAATATTAATCAGGGTATTGATATATCGGTGTTATATGTCATCGATTATTCTCGATACCTAATAATTTACAAATATAAATACCTTTGTTTTGTATCATCTAATTTACCTCCATTGCTGTAACTATTTTAGATTTCTGATTACATTTAACTTTACATATGTACAATTTCTTTTCCTTTTGTTTGCTAACGACCTAAAAATCTTTAAAACTATTGAAAAAATTAAAGACTGTCATGATTTATAAAAATATCTCGATTGTTTAGTCACATAGTGCAAGGACAATGACCTTTACTTCAATAATGATAAACGCTTATCCATTCAATTCACAAACAAAAGAATAAAAACTAATTACACGTACAAAATCACCAATAATATATTACAAAATGTTTCAACTATAAGAGATCTTGGCATCACACTTTATTCCAAACTTAAATTCGACGAATATCAAAACTATTTGAAAGCCCACTTGCTGCAATTACTCTTTATAAATCCTTGGTCAGCAGTATGTTAAAGTTTTATTCGAGAATATGGTATCCCATTTACGATATTCACTAAAAGCAAATTGAGTCTGTGCAACGCAATTTTTTTTTATTAATTTTATTCTAATCGAAACAATGTAATTCATACTTGGAATATTTTAATATTTTTAGCTTGGAATTCAGGAAAACTTTTGCTTCATTATTAGTTTTACATAAAATTTTATCCGGTAAGATAAACGCTCAAGATATTTTATCTCAAATCAACGTCAATGTTCTCAATCGCGCCACTCGTACTAATACTTTATTTGCTGTTGGAAATCACAGAACCAACACGGGCTTCTCTTTATCAATGCCAAAAATGCTTAAGTTTTACAATGAAGTGTCTAAAAACAGCTCGGTTGATATATTCCTACAGCAAAGAGAGTTATTTAAAAGAGAAATTATCACTCACTTTACGACAGATGAAACTTACCGACAGGGCAGTAATATATTGTCTCTTGTCACTCTGATTTAATAATTGTATTTACATCATGTTGTGTACAATATGTTACTTATGTTTTGATTATACTTTTTTTATATTAATAAAATTGCCCTTTTCAATACTTGTTTATATACCAATTCATAAGGGTTTTTCAAATAACCTGTCGATTGGTTTCAAATAAATAAAATAAAAGCTCAAACATTTGGAAAATCATCAAGGAGTTTCTTACTCAAATCCCTCCCACTAAGAAAAATCCAGTCCTTAACTCTTTTCTTGAAAAAAGTTTTTGTCCAAGGACTTTTAATCTCTCCTTTCAAGAGAGCTTAATACGCTCTTCCAAAATATAAAACACTCTCGGTGCGATAAATAAGAGATGTTTCTGAGTAAAAGTCGCATATTATACGGAGTTCATGGATAGTTTTTATATTTGATAATAGTTATTTAGAGTTATGTATGTCATGATTATTAAATAATACCATATAAAGTTTTCTTTTTTTTTTTCATTTTAAATTTATTTATTCAAACAAAGATACATACATAACAGAAAATGAAAGATAAATATTATTAAAGAATACCAAAAATAAAAATTATTACTTGAACAAAAATTTGAATAAACATTTGAAAAACATGCTTAATAGAACTTACATAAGATGTATTTTTCACTGAGTTTAGAATGGTAAGAATAATTTACGTAATAATTCAGAGGCTGTCGGCGTGGAAAAAGAGAAAAATCCCTATTGTGTTATTTTAAAACGTTTAGACAGTGCCATATGTCGACCGGTCTTGCATATTTATTTATTTACATACATAAGTTCATTGTACATTATTTGAGACATAAGTCCCTACTCCATGTCACTAAAAGTCCTGTGTTGACACATGAGTATATCACCACAAATATAGAATCAGAAATATAAAAAATAATTTAAAAATAAACATTTATATGGCACAGCAATATGGTAAACAGTAAACTCAAACATTCGGAAAATCATCAAGGAGTTTCCTACTCAAATCCCTCCCACTAAGAAAAATCCAGTCCTTAACTCCTTTCTTGAAAATTGTTTTTGTCCTTGAGAGTTCAATGCGCTCTGCAATAAATAAGAGATGCCTCTGAGCAAAAATCGTACAAAAATTAACAGAGACATTAAGGGAATCGAAGGAGTGGGGACGACAGTGACGTGTTGGCCTCTGGCCATACAAAACTTTCTTCTTTGAGCAGATGATAGTCTCCCAGCTATCTTAGTGAACTGTTGGACTACGAGCAAGTAGTGCACTATTGGATCATCAGTGTCTTTAGAATGTGTTTTATGGTTGTTAATAATGAGCGGTGTTTCACATATCTCCAAAAATCTTCATTTTAAAATGAAGGTCGCACATTTGGTCGGGTTTCTAGCACAAGTAGGTAACTACTACAGAGCCTCCCATCGGACCGTATTACGGGAAGGTTGAGAACAGGATACCTTGCTCTACAGAGAATTAAAACTACTACGGCCAAACATCATTATACTTACATAGGACGGAAGCTTTTCAATAATTTACCACAAAATCTACGTTAAGAAATAAACTACGCAAAATTTAAGGATAAATTAACGAAAAGCTTCTTGACATAATTAACATTAACTGTATTTTGAAAAAAGAGATGTATGTTAAATACGTGCCTGTGTTTATAAATTTTGTGTTTTTATTTAATATTTTTAGTGTTATATTTTCTCAATTTTTAAAATTGTTTAATTTTTTATTTATTTTATTATTTTGTTTTTCATTTTATGTTTCTTTTTTATGTTATTTTGTAATCTTGCCAAACACAAGAGCTAGATTCTTTTTTGGCAAGTTCAACCCTAAGTGTTTCATTTTTTTACTGAATGTATTGTTTATTTATGCTAATAAAGGTTTATATTTTAAAAAAATAAAAAAATATGAAGATATCTAATTTTACGAAAATTTGTAGTAACTACTTGTGCCAGAAACTTAAGGATTTCTTTCAAGTAGCCTATATTGTGTTACATATTAAACTACCGTCATCATCATCAAAACTTTTGTTTTCTATTCTATTCAAACCAAATCATACATCTACAGTAGCGTATTTTGATATTTTTTTGTATCATGAAGGTAAATTGAATATTCTTAAGCTTGAACTGCCAGTCCAGGGTCTATATTATTAGTGGAAGTTTCAAATTATTTTAAATTTTATCTACAAAGTAAAATTAAGTTTTCTCTACGAAAAATGAAATACGTTTTCAAAACATGTTAAATTAAGACAGGATTATTGTCACAATGTCGTTTCGCAAGTTTGTTTGTTTGTCATAGCATTATATCTTATATAATAATATAATTATCTCATTCTAATGCATTAAAAACCATATTTTGCTCTCATTCCCTCCGATATGGGTGAATTTACGAAACAATTTAGTTACAACGTAAGGCCACAGATAACCGACGAAAATACTCTGAATTTCCATATAAATATCCACATTTTCGAACATAAACGTCGATGTTAGTTTAAACCGCGTTGATATGTACCGATGAAAATAGTGTTCAAAATTGCGGCCCAGGATCTAAAAAAGGTAAAAAAACATCAACAGAAGAAAGAATTTAACAAATATGGATGATCAAATATAGGCAACATGGTAAATGTTACACAGCGTGTAAAGTGGCCACTTAAACCAGCCAATTTTCAGCACTGTCTTTACTTCTATATTCTTCTCTAAAATGTTCTTCATCTCTCCTGTTATGTGTTAATATACAATTAATTTTTTTTTCAAATATTTAAACTTTAAACAACAATTTGTAGTAAAACGGTTTCTAAGTTTTAAAAAATCATATAACTAAAGCAATAACGCAGAAAACTACAGTAAGCTTGTATCGATGACAGAAAGAAATCTGAAAAACAATTTCACGGAAATTGATTGAAATGGGGAAAAACTTAGATAGGATGCGAGCGCGTCACAAAGTTGGGGGAGATTTGTAGGAATCTCATCCCTTTGGCGCTGATGCATTGTGAAGATAAGCATTACCAGAACCCAATACCCAGGGAATGTACTGCAACTCGTAGGGGAAGAAACATGATTATATTTTATATTCAATCCCATCTTGATATTACGCAAAACTCTATGATCTTTTGAATCAACGGTCAAGGAAACAATGTATTTTTGCCAAAAAGTATGAATAATAAAAATAAAAAAATTCCCCATTTTAAAAAAAATGATCTGCTGTTGTTACGTCTCATTTAAGTAACGAGAGAAAGGAAATTTATTTACGTAAAATAATACAATCAGATGAATTTCACCCACATCAAAAAAGGATTCAGGTCTTTTGCTTTATAAATATCAACAATTGAAAGGGAATAATTGAAGAAAAATAAAAATGTTCTTGTATAGGCAGAATAGTAAATGTTACACAGTGTGTAAAGTAGCCACTTAACAAACTAATGATAAGTCATGAGCCCTGTAGATGCCTAGATTTCTATATTCCGTTCACTCAAATGTTCTTAATATCTTGTAGGTTAAAACAAAAAAAAAAATATATTTGTGTTCTTATGATTTCATCATCATCAATCCCTTTTCGCACCTAATGGTGCATAGGACACTGCATTGGTACATTAATCACAGCATATTTTGATAATTCTTTTGTTACGTGAAGGTAAAATGGTCAGTATTTTGCCACTGATGCCAGTCCATGGACTATGAAATATTCCGGTGTAAAAACATATTTTTTCACAATTTTTTTTTTGTTTGTTTTATTCAGAAAACATACAGCCATACACAATAAGTATAAAAAACAATGTTTTTTTTAAATAAAAATGCCAATTTAGTTCTCATAAATTATGTTAACATAAAGTGTGACAAATAATAAATAAATAAAAAACTGAAGTGAGAAAATAATAGTTGTTAACATTTGCGTTTTCCATGGAGGTTATTATTGGTAATAAATAAAAAATAACGAATGCACACTTCAAGCCATCCATGCAAACATAAAATGCACCATTAGAATTTCTTTATATTATATTAGACGTACCTGCAAATGAAGTCTCTATGTTTCAATTTAGTCACTAAAAGCTAGTAGTTTGATAAATCATACACATTAAAAAAGATAAAAAAAGGACAATGAAAAGGTGAAATAAATAAATAAGGAGAACAAGAAATAACGCTAGTCAGCTGCTTCAAAAGTAATATTATTGTTTCAATATCAGCATCCAATGAGATTTTTCATATTGGTGATCCTTCATCTTTCTTCAGAAATATGTGGCCATTTTTTACCTGAGAGGATGCGTTATTTTAGTACATTTACAACTGCTTCGCTTTATGCAGTAAAAGCTTGTTTGCGGGTGTAAAATGTTCGTAATCCGGCTTCCTTCTCCTGATACTTTAACATCCAAAAAATGTTTATGTCGGCGAGCTGCAGTTATAATCGTGTTCTTAAGTACTCTTCAAATCAAACTTATTATGATACAAGGTTTATTGCAAGCACTAAATATTGACATTGGCCAAGGTTGAACAAGGTGAATACACGTAATTTTTTCTCTTTGAGTATAAACTGCATTTTTTTGCAATTTTAAAGACTGTAAGTATTAATTTCTCCTTTCTTCTAAAAGGCACTTCAATCGTTTTAATATTGGAAGCCCTGTTCCACTGCTTTCGTCGTTGCTGATGAAGTTTTAGAATATTATTTAACAACCAAGTTCTAATTTTTTGTTTTTATTAATTGCATATTGGTATTATTATTTTTAACGCTGTCTTGAGTTGCCTTGACCTCCCCGGATAATTAATTTATTGTGGTTTCCATATCTGTAATGGTTTTGTTTAGTGATTAAAATTTTTGAATATTTTTTCTCCCTTCTTATTGAATTTCGATAAAATATCATAACAGCGATTAAAAATTGTTATTCGATGTATTCAATCATATGATTATTTATTTCTCTTGATTGTTTCTTTACTGACTGTTGTTATTGTAAAATTATATTTGGCACCTTTTTATACATTTTTTTTGAAGTATGTTTATAAAGTTCATTTAGTGAGTACGTTGCTTTTATTTTTTTCTTTTAACAACAAATATATATATTGATTAGGTTAAGGGAGATTTATTGAAACCGATAGTAAGTTAAAACAAAACTACTAAGCCACGACCGATTAAGCCAAGTGTCAAATAACTTAAAAAATCAAATGTTTATTAGGAGACCTAAATAAAATGTAGGAAACCAAGGAAAAAAAAATATCGAAATCATTATGTTTGTTTAACACTAAAAAATAAATTAAAATCTTATTTGAAATACAAGTATTTTTATTTTGATAACTTAGTATTGTCACAATTCGTCGAATGAAAGCACCAGCGCAGTAATATTTGCAGAATGCAAAAAAACACAAAACGGCTTTAGATGATAGTTCATGTCAACCATGTTGGGGATCGAACCTGAGACCTCTTGCATTGTAAGCTAATGCGCTGACCACTACGCTACAGTCTGACTTATGATTTACCTGAACATTTAATAATTATTTACCCAAATATTTCGAATTTGGGAAATTATCAGTCATAATTTACCCACATAAAATATTCATTCATTCGTAGACGCACCCAACACAAATACGTACAAAATTATTTTTTCAGCTCAGCAACATCGCCAGCCATTTATTTTACCAATTTACAGATCAAATATCGGTTACAACTCACCTCTACCAAGAATTCAAGGAACACTTAATTATTTATACAAAGTTGATGAGAGGTTGGATTGGATATCTTTGAAGAATCTAGACAGTCATTCAAAAATAAATTGTTTTACGGTTATTACGGATTAAATTCTGTTTATTGCTAAATGTTTACATGTTTTGTGTTTTCTGTATTGAAAACTTGGCTAAAAAAAATTGTAGGCGCTAATTACATTGGATTAACGTAAAATACTCTTTCCATTTTGTTTTCTATGGTCAACAAATCATTAACCGTTACGTTTTTTTTATTTTTTCTGTTTCCAGACATTAAGAGGAAACGCGGTTTTACTTTCCTTCATACACACGTATTCTCGTATTTTTTACCTGGATTATGGATTTATAGAATTTATTTATTTTCCACAATAAAGATATTTACCGGTTGGCGTATCCATATTGTTTTGATTTTTAGATAAATTGTTTGTAATGGAAGCTAGGACTATTCAAAATCCCATTAAAAGGCCCCGTTTACTGCCTTCGTCGAAAGTAGGGTATACAAATATGATAATTTATTTAAAAAACGGAAAAAGTTCAGACACAGAAAGTTACGTTTTGATAGAAACCTCGATTTCGTCCATTTCAGTAATGCATAAATAGTCAAACATGCAGTTATCCTTTTCGCACAATATCGGGAAAGCAACTGCAAGAGAGTGACAGCAAATTTTTGTTCAGATATCCATTCATAAAAATTCTCTGTCATCGCCTTTCCTTTTAAGAATGTTAGCTACATTATAAAAATGACAAACTGATAAATAAAATTGTCTCAGTTTCTTTCTGTTTAACTGATTTTAGCTACAATTTTGAAGAAGTAAAATATAATTTATTAGTTCATGGTCCACCATCCATCACAAATGATGACGGTTTTCTATCAATTCAGATGTAAGGATGATTCGCAACAATGAGTATTTTATATCTCAGATTTCTGAAACACCAGTGAATAGACGTTCCTTATGATTTATTCATTCTATATTAATATTCTGATTCATCATTAGCCCATTCATTGCGTTATATATTTCCAGATTCCTTCATCATGTTTGAAGGAATGGTTTCCTTAGTAATTGATTAAGGAGCTTGAAAAATGAGTATTTCGACAGATGGAGGGACGTATCGCTGTGGAACCCAAATAATTTTAATATGTAATATATAATATCGTATTCCTTTAACATCGCCTTGATTGACGCACAAGTATACACACGTTAATATAAATTCAGTTTATTCAAGTATTTTTTTGTAAAACGCATTTAAACAAAATCGTATTTGATGTGTTCATTTAAGATCGATTAAAATGTGGTTTAATGGCAAAATTCTAATAAACGCAAAATAGTTATTACAGAGATTTTGTTTTAATTGATCTCATGAAATTCGGAATATATAACTATTTTATGTTATACTAGTTTTTACCCACGGCTTCACTTACGCGATATAAGGGATACATTATATGCGTAATGATTTAGCTGTGTTGTTTATTGATTAAAATTTTCCTAATAAAACTATGCATTTTATCAAAATCGATAGTAGTTTGGTCTTCCAACTATCGCCATGAAAAAAATACGATAATCCGTTAGTCCATGGTGGCATAGCATTGTTATTTTGTTAACAAATGTAATATCTTACTTAAAAAACATAACAAAAAGCAAACTCAACTAACCATACATAAATCAAGTCAATTATTGAGATTTAAAGAATATATTTCAAGTTCATTCTTTTAGACGTCCCACCTTACCGCCTACTTTTTTCAAATAATGTTGCTAATTGTTTCTATATTTCATTATGTTTGAGGGTCGGAGCTCTCGTGGCCGATACTCGAATATAGGTATTTGACACTACACATACAGTGGTAGGATCATACGCATACACTGATAGCTAGAACAAACACTAATACTTCAATGAATTGTTATGAATATGATAATTAGTTTTACCTTTTTATTTCTTCTCAAATTTCAATCTGAATTTTATTTTGGGATCTAAGATTGCAGATGTGACTTTTTTGATAAAATGGAGATGGGTGTCATTTTCCGGGTTTTTAGGTGTGCGTAATTGAAATTTCACATTTTTAGGGTTTGGTTACCAAAACGGAATTCTTTTTATTTTGTCATGTCCTTCAGTTCGTTTATATGTCTCAGGCTTATAACTCAACTATATTTTCATCGTTTTGATGAAATTTCACATGCAGATATATGTAAACCACCCCACTATTGCGTGGTGAAATTATGAAAAAAAAATGTGGGTAGGTAAATAGGTAAGTATACATAAAATAAAGAGGTGACAATTTTTTCGCGTACCCTATCGTCTGAGGGTACCGTTAGACAGGTAGTTAAAAATAAAATATAGGTTGCTTACTGAAATGTTGGTGACTCATTTTACTTTCCATCTTCACGGCTATCTTTGTGTAAAAAATTAACTCGGTCGGTCACTCCGTTAAGACGTGAAGAACACACAAACAAACACACTTTCGCATTTTTAATATTAATATGGATAATACTCGTATGTGTACTGTAATTAATAATAATACAAATATTTTGTTTAAAAATAACGCTTACAATACCTTTCATATGAAATAAGATTTATTAACTCGTAGATACAGTTCTCTTGCTTTTTTGTTCAACATTTTTTCACTCATTAATACGCCAGTTGTGTAATTAGTATATTCAATCATTTGTCTCTGAATTTTAGCAATAATTTGGAAATAATGACATTAAGTTATTAATTTTTGTAAATTGTATTTATTCATTCAAAATTACACTAGTTTAAATATTAATGAACTTATTAAGGCTTTTTAGGCTATGCCCGTGTCAAGCCACAATAAATAAAAATAAGAATGCATAGTAAAATTAATTAGCTCAAATTATAATGACATAGAATAACAATCTAGAATAAAAAGGTTAATGTAGTAAATAATAAAATTCCAAAGAATACAATGCAAAAAAGATAATCAGAAATATTTTTTAAAATATGAATTAAACAAATTAAGAATCACGCATAATCAAATATACAAAATAATGGTATCATTAAAATAAAAAAAATAATAGTAAAATTTAGTAGTATTAAAAATAACAAAAAAAGAGTATCATTGAAATCAACAAAAAAAGAATATATATATATAAACATAATTGAAATGATAATTGAGATATGTTTTCTAGAAACTCACTCACAGTAAGAAATATAAGAAATAGGAGCAATAAATCATATGCCAAATAATAGTACGTACTAAATTAAATTATACAAAAATACATAATGATTAAATTTAGTTTTTTTTTACCTTCGCTTAGCGAAGACATTATACGATTAGTACTCAGTTGTGTATAATTTATCGAATTCTATTTTTTAAGACACCGTTCATAAAACGGCATGTTAACAACGTTTCGCCAATTCACAAACCTGTCACACAGTCACCCTCTACACCACGAGCTCCCTTCTCATTTAAAGGGGAATGAGCCATGTACATACCATGTATGGTGCAAGGAACATACTAGATGAATCCCGGTAGTGAGACAGATGCAATTCCGTCGTGACGGGCAGGTGACAACGTGGAAAATTTGTGCGAAGGGTTGCTAAATATATTTCACGGATTTTGCCAATGTGCAATGTGTTTTTCTGTTCAATAAATTATAGCGTTGGCGAATTGTTCTGTCTAGGGTAAATTACATCACCAAAAGATACAAAAATGTGTACGTTACGGGAACAAAAAAAGAACAGACTGTAAAGAGAAAAATATTTTTCACTTCGATCCACTAGTAAATAAAACTGTTATATTTGACGAATTTTGATCATTTTTTAGGTACATGATGGCAAGGTGATCAGCATCTGAAGCGAAAAAACTAATAAACAATATTTTTAGTATGTCCATATCGTTATATGAAAGAACTGGATTTTACCTCCTAAAGAATTTATTGAAATTTAAAGATATTTCTGCAAAGAAAAAAAAATTGAAAAAGAAAAATTGATGTCTTGGCATTTACAAAACTAATGACCTGTCATTTTTTGGTTAAAAATATAACTTGGCGGCCTCCGTGGTGTAGTGGTCAAGACGCTTGACACACGCACGGAAGGTTCCGGGTTCGATTCCCGGTGAAAACACAAAAAATAAAATGTGATTTTTCTCTAGCCTGGTTGCTCTGTAATGTAATTCATCACTGTAATTGGGCCTCCTGGCCTGTTGTGGTGCAAAAAAAAAAAAACGAAACTTAAAATAAATTTATTTTCTTAAAAATTTGTGTTTTAGTCTTATTAATGTTATTTTTGTTACATTCTGTTTTGATTTTTGTATTATCATGGCGAAGATAATCAACATATGTTTATTCTTATGTGATGGGTAAAAATGTAATACTCAAGACGTTTGAAAATTTTGAATAATTTTTAAAATATGTATGTATTTACAATTAAGCATATATTTATTGCAATTTTATGCTATTTTGGTAAGTTCATGGTATGTATTAAACCATTATTTCAGGCAAACGGTTCAGGGATATAGGATTAGAAAATTTAAAGACAAGATTTATAACTTCGGCATTGCCCATGTCTCGGGCTGTGTGTGTGGAAATGACCATCAATCGGCCCAACGCATCCTGGCACTGTATGCTATTGGATGATGCCAGAGATAAGATGCGGAGACTGTGGACTTATTGACCAACAGTACGGATTTTGCACTCTTCTATCAATTTGTCTGGACTTGTGAATTGCGTTGAGGCAATTATTTTGTTTCTTTAGTTAAGCTTTAAGTTGTTTGAGATTTCCAATACTTTGTATTTAAGAAGTTAATTTATTAGAATTATATTTACCAGTGAAGGTAAAATAGATTTTTGTTGTACTTATGCTGCATTTACTTATGCACACTTAAATAATACAAAGTCTAATTTGTCTAGATTAATGTAAAATAAAAATGAAAATGAAAAAAAAACCTTTGTTCCATGAAAATGCGACATGAATATGAAAAAAAAAACATTTTTTTCATAAAAATACTGCCAAGGCACAAAAAACGTTAGAAACATTGTGTTTCTGCCAATACAACAACGGCCTTCGTAGTTTATTGGCTAAGACGCTTCAATCACGCACGAAAAGTTCCGGGTTAGATTCCCGGTGAGAACACAACAATTGCATTATGAACATGTGCATACACTTAATTTTTATAAATATTAACTTCATTTCACACAATGAAACGTGCGTTAACAAAGCGAAATAGTATTTTATAAATATTTGTTTACGTTTATTGAAATTTTGTTTTACTGAAAATGTTAATTTATTCATCTGTGTTCAATGTACAGTGATAAACAGGATAAATATAATTTTATATTATATCGATAAAACACATTAAAAAACACTCAACTGTGTAGTAAAATGTAACTTGAGTTACCGTGGAGTTACCCAATATGTAAATACATTTTTTTTTTAAACTTGTTCTATGGATGTTTTATTTAAATCTTTTTAGTATTTACAGAAAAAAAAACTGAAATTAGTTTTCAATATTTTGAGAGAGCGTATTAAACTTTTTAGGACCGAAACTATTTTCAAGAGAGAGTTAATAACTGGATTTTCCTTAGTGGGAGGGATTTGAGTGGGAAACTTTTGATGATAGTCCAAATATACCTTTAATATATTGTCCATAAATCCCAAAAAGTTTTGGAGTTTTGTTTCTAATAAGCGTTTCAATAACGATCTGCCAATAAGTATGTTTCTTAAAGATAAACACGCATCTAATGGTACCGACATAGCTAATCTTTTTGCAACGCATTTTTCTTCAGTATATGTTAATAATTCTTCCAATGTTAATTCCTTATTTAGCTATACTAATACTGTAGACCTGAATAATTGTGAAGTGTCAGCTGAGGATGTCAGAATCGCTCTAAGTAAACTTGGTAATGGTAAATGTATTGGTCCAGATGGTATTCCTGAAATACTACTATCAAATTGTAAATCTAGTCTTGCCAAGCCTCTGTCTTTACTGTTTAATATGTCTTTAACAACGAGTGTATTTCCTGATATTTGGAAAATTTCTATAATAAAACCGATATTCAAATCTGGTGATAAATCTAACGTAACTAACTATAGACCCATTTCAATGATATCTCCTGTACCTAAACTATTCGAATCAATTATTACAAAAAAAATAACACCTGTATTTAAAAATGTGCTGATTGAGGAGCAGCATGGATTTAGGACAGCCAAATCAACGACGACCAATTTGCTTTCTTTTACTGATACTATTTTTACAGCGTTCGAGAATAATCTTCAAGCTGATGTACTGTATACAGACTTCTCCAAGGCCTTTGACAAAGTTGATCACAACATTTTATGTGCTAAACTTCGTGCTGTAGGCATTAGAGATCCCTTTTTATCGTTTTTAAAATCCTACCTCTCACATAGAAAACAAAGTGTAAAAATCAATAACTTCATATCAAATAGCTTCCTAGTAACTTCTGGTGTACCACAGGGTGCCCACTTGGCCCCTCTTCTATTTAATCTGTTTGTTAATGATGCTGCTAATGTTTTTTCTTTTACAAAATTCTGGCTTTTTGCTGACGATAACAAGATACTTAAGCTAATTAAAAATATTGATGACTGTGTCAGACTCCAAGAAGACATAAATGCATTTCATACTTGGTGCAAAACTAATAACATGGAACTTAACATCGATAAATGCAAAATTATTTCATACCATAAATGTAAACATCCTTTTATTTTTGATTATAAACTTAATGGCCAAGTTCTTTCGATTGTCACCTCTATAAGAGATCTTGGAGTGATCCTAGATAATAAACTAACTTTTCTGGAACACTTTGATAATATAGTAAACAGATCCTTAAAAATTTTAGGCTTTATTAATAGAACTACGTCTGATTTCCAAAGTATGCTTACACTTAAAACACTTTATTGCTCTTTAGTTCGCCCTATTCTTGAATATGCATCTGTAATCTGGTCCCCTCATTATGCTGTTCATATCAAGCGCCTTGAATCAGTTCAACATCGTTTTATAAGAAAAATTGCATGGAAGATGGGATTGGAAAGAGGAGACTATTCATATTCTGATATGGAGAGGTTTTTAAGCATATCAAGTCTTGAAAAACGCAGATGCATTGCAGATATAATCTGCATGTATAAAATTATGAACTGTCTCATTGATGCCCCTGAAATTTTGCAAAAGATTCTTTTTAACGTTCCCACCCGTAGACTAAGAAATAATGAAATGCTTTTCCTCGGTCACTACAGGACCAATTATGGTGCACAGTCGCCTTTGCCCAGAATGATCAGGCGGGTGAACGATCATCAAGATCTTGATTATTATGGTGTAAGGATGTCTTTCTTTACAAATCAGCTAAAGAATCTGTATAGTTAGCCTATGCTTTTTACTTAATCTAAAAAATCTATCATCTGTCTTTGCTGCTTATTTCTGTTCCTTATATTTTTTTATTCCTTTGTAAAAATTTCTTTTAATTGTAATGTTTATAATGGACTTTGTCCGTAAATAAATAAATAAATAAATAAATAAATAAATAAATATTTAGAAAATCATGAATTCATCCAAATATTACCAATTTTTTTTATTAAATTAATATAATCCAAATATTTGAGTTAACTGTTTACCATATTGATGTGCCATATATATTTTTTTTAAATATTGTTATGTTTTTTATCCAAAATATTATGTGTGGTGATATACTGGTATGCTGTGTAAACTTGTTATTGGTCCCAACTCAACACATGACTTTTAGTCTCACGGAGTAAGGACGTATGTCTCAAAAACGTGGAGCAAACAGTTTGGAAGTAAATAAATAAATCAAATATATATTCTAGGTTTAATAATAACGATGCATATGGTATATTCATTAAAATTAATCAAATTATATGATTTACACTTACTAGAAATGCGTTCGATACCTTGCTGCGTTGATAATTACAAACACCTTTGATACATCCATCATAATTTGATTTTCTCCAACTAATCTTGATTGTTAATTGCGTTTTCGATTACAATACGTAATATAATACTGACAGATTAACAGTTACAGTTATTAAATCTGACACGGCTATGACTCCCAACATCGTTGTATAATAATATCACTACTATCATCATGTCATTCTTCTTGGAAACTGTTTCCTCAGGAAAAGTTAATCATTTCAGCCCGTGGGCACATTCAAATGTGCATGCAGTCTAAGAATCTCGTACCTAGTAGACATCAAAAAGTGTTTAGTTTATTTTTTTAATTTGATTGGTATATCTATATTTAGCTTATGTTGGCTGTAGGTATTTTTATAATTATTCTTATTCTTATTTTTAGAGGTGGGGTCAGTGCTATGCTTTAAGCTCCTGACGTCACTACAACCTGTGAATATCTGTGAATATCTATTATGACGGGTCCTCGTGAATAGTTGTCGCCCTTCAAGCCTAGATATAAAAAGAACCTGGCTACTGTGTGGAAGGCGCGAGTTCTTATTTTGCTAAATCTCCCCCTTGAAGCCCAGATCCGTAAATAGCCGGGCTATTGGGTAGGGGGCAAGCTCTTTAAAATCCTCAGGTTTAACCAGTGGTTTTCCGATGATAAGGCTTCTTTTCTGGTGTAAAGCATAACATTTACATATAATGTGTGTACAGGCGTTTCCTTTTCTGTGCTGCTGAACCAATACCTAGAAGTTTCGGAATGGTTTATTCTAGCAAGGTGTTTGTTCAATCAGCAGTGCCCTGTAAAGGCTCTAGTTGTCGGCCTCATACAAAAAAGTAAGTTGTTTACATAGTTTTGTAGCATGTAAAAATGCATTTGCTCGTTTATCCAAATACAGATCATTTCACTAATTTAAGCTGGATTACTTGACCAAGTAGTTTGCTTTAGAAACATTTAACTATTTCTTTTTTTACAATAAACAAGGGTAGTTTATTTATTTGTTCTGTGTAAACAAATGCTTCAATGGGTACAAATCGTTTCAAGGCATTAATTCCAATAAATTATTTATAATGTTTTAAAAATTTAAAAACACTCACTTAAAAAAAACTGTTTTTCGATTTTTTTACAAAAATATTTCTATATTGGCGGGCTTTTTGCCTGATAGTAAATTTTCCTTGCTTAAAATTTAAACAAAATGCGTAAATATTTTTTTTTGTTTCAATACGTTTCTGAAATAAATGAACTCAATTTTATTATCAAAAAAAAATAAATTAAAAAATAATATAGTATTATCAAAGCAACTAGTAGATTTTTTTAAAAGAAGTATGACAAGTTATATTGTGTTGAGATAGCATCCGTTGGAGAATTATTCTGATCCGAGATTAGTTGATTACAGTTATTTAGAATTAGTAGATCATGATTATTTAATTACGCGCTGAACATTACTTACACGAAATTCATTCTTTACTGAGTTTAAAAAATAACAATAATTTTCGATAATAAACTTTAAAGATTAAACCAAACGTATTCGCTGGAAGTCGTTGGCGTGAAAATAGCGCTACCTGTCCGATATTCTTTGTTTTATTACTTTTGCCATCTACTTCTGTTGGCCGGTCCTGAATCTCGAGTGATGTTTAGTTACGAATAGTATCATAATTTTTTCAAATGCTGATTTCGATAGTTACTGTCAAATATAAAGTTTTGAATCGGTACAGATGAAATCTAGGGCAGTTACCATATTTTTACGAAATCAAACTGTATAAGTTTTAATACGATGGTAATTGGATTTCTTACCAACTCTTACGCCCCATTTGTGAAAGCACGAAGGCAGTGTGTATTTAGTCTCGTCAAGTCACCTTCAAGGGGTGTTTACCCGAATGCAAACAATATACAAGCAACCCTAGAGGTGGTGAGAACTAATAATACTAAGCTTTAGACAGCTGACGTATAAATGTCACCCATCAGTACCCCTTACCAGAGCTAATGCCAAAATCCTCATCAATCATCACACTTTTTCTAGTATCGAAACCGAAGTTATTTTCATATTTGACGAAAATATGGACATTGTGGACAAATACAGTTCAATCCAAAAATATCTCAAAGACAAATAATACCATACTAGTTTTTAGATGGGTTCATAAATATCTAAAAATAACGGAGTATATATCGTTTTTTTGTTTGATCAAATAATCCGACATATTTTTTTATGCACTGAAAATAATTTGTTAATTTTAATTTTTATATTTAAATCGGAAACTTTGCTGATATTCCATTTTTTAAAAATTATTTTTAACATATTTTATAATTTTTTTTATTTGTTGTTTGATTTACCTTTTTTGAAATATATTACTCGTACGTCGAATTAATTTTATTTTATATGTTTTCTTTGATGATGGTTATTGGATTTGTTAATGTACTATATTCGTCGCAATTTAACACAAAACTTGATTCCCATACACTTAGGACACATGTGATCTCATTTTTTAAATAAATGAGGAAAATGATGAAACATTATTTGCGATCAGATTGCTATGAATCAGTATCATACCAATAAAAAACAAATGAGATAAGCCAATCTAATTTCAACGATTTGTAAATAACTCACTATTAAAAAAATGGAAATCAAGTTGGGGTAGAATAGGATTCGAGCCTTGGACCTCTGATCCTTGAGTCTGCAACACTAGCCACTGAACCACAACCCAACTGAATAATACAGATTTTAAAACGGTGTGCTTTTACAAATAGAAAAGAAAAAATATCGAAGTTTTAAATTAACGAGTTAATGATTTTATTTTTGTCTAGGCAGATGAAAAATGCAGTTCCGTAGAATAGTGGTTGGCGTATTTGCCTTTTACGCTTGGTACTTTCAGTTTGGTGATTTCTAGAATTTCGTAAAATATTTTGTTGTAAAGTTTTACCTTGCAATATTTTACTGTCCCTTAATTGATACTTAATGCGTAAGTCTGATTTTGAATCTTTATGAAATACTAAATATTTTTTTTAGAAATTGCATATTTTTACCTTAGTAATTATCGTTTAAGTACCTCCCGACCACGACCCTCTTAAAACCTCTAATGCGTCTCGTCTTTTAGGGAAAGATTTGACCTCAAAATTGCTTTTGAAGAATTCACGAGTTTTAAGGGGGGAGACTCTCTAGTTTGTAACTTGGTGTTTCGCTTTTTAGGCTAAACGTGTTCGTGGTTGAGTGAACGCTCGACCGCTTTCTTTTGATTGATTGAGCTTAAATTTTCGCTTTTACGTGTTTTAAGAGAAAAAATTCAAAAAGTCAAAGTGATCGTTAAGTTTGGTAAATGTCAATACTTACTTAAAGCCTACATTCAAGATTTGAGCCATTTGTTATTTCAGGCTAAGGAATTTCAAGCTTCCTTTCATCGGTTTATGTTTTTTTAATAAAGCTCAAACCATAAAAATCATATTTTCTACTTAATCTAGCCAAATTTTAAGTCCAGTTCTCGTGATTTTATGGTAAGCGCGTTTGCCTACAATGAAAGAGATCGCAGATTCAATTTCTGACAAATTTGACATGAAACTTTTATTAAAAAATATGTTCTTACACTGAAACATTTCATTGTCTCTTTACTAACAAACACCTAAGGCGTAAAACTGATCGTATTTTTTTTGTGTTACAAAAATGTATGTTCGCATAACACGCTGCAGTTGGTATACCAATGCGGTACCTCCATTTAGTGTGGAGTGGAGATTTTGGGTTTGATACCGGTCAGAACACAAAAAATCACTTTTATTTTATTTTATATTATATTTATATTATATTTATTATATTAAAGGTTCCAGGTTTAATTACCAATGAGAACACGAAAATTTAATGTGATTTTTTTTAAACAAAGGTAGTCTGAGCCTCTTGGCCTGTTGTGCAAAAAATGAGAATCAAATTTGAGCACTTTGAGATTCCATGCAGAGTTGCCTCACAATTCACGAATCAGAGGTCCGAGGTTTAGTTCCCTCTTTACCAGTGTTTTTTTAACATTGTCAAATACGCGACCCTTTTACGAATTAAAATATCTGGCGACACTATTGAATCCATTTTATTTTCGATAAGAAAAAAAGTGGGACGGTAGTAAATTAGTCCAAGATAGGAAGCATGTGCAGTTTGCTATCAGAAAATTAAGATAAATCTTTAAGGTCTTGTTACTAAAGTCACGTTTAAAGTGGAATTTAATGTGCATGAAATTAACGTTTTCTGGGTGAAAAGGTGAATATTCAGAGCTGGCAAAAAGAAATTTGAAATAAACAGCAAATAAAGAACTCTTTAAACAAACGAAACAATTAAATATAGCTGAACTGTTTAAACTAGAATTCTCAGAATGTATCCATTTATTAGCCACTGAAGTAATTGTAGACGAGGAACTAAAACTAGAAGAAAAATGTAGTAAACATGGACACAATGCAAGAAAATATCAGAACAATATCATTAACAAAATTTGAAAACGAGACAAGGACAGCTGAGACTAATAAACCAGCGACTGAAATTATACAATAAACTACCAGACAAAACTAAACAAAAGACTCAGACAACATTTACAAAAGATGTTAAAAACAGTATAACAGAAGAGCAGTGAGGCACCTGAAAAGTATAACTTAAGAGATAAACATCTTTCTAACTCTTCTTTCGGATATATGCTTAAGAAGCAAATGATCTTGCTATTGGAGAATATTATCCCTAAATAATGTCGAACCATTGCTTGAGAGTTCCGGGTGTGATATGATCTCCCGATATAAAGCCTTAAATATTTTGATATTTGTAATGTTATTTTGGTAAAATTAATTAATTTGAATTGGAACTCGAAAAAAAAAGGTTGGCGAACCCCTCGGGGCCGTGACCCATAGATTGAAGAACACTGCGCTGAATCAAAACCTGATTCCCGCTTTCGAGCATTGTTCACTTCATCTTGTAAAAACAACATATCACTACAGAGATGTTGAACATTTAAGAGAAGGTTACATGTAATTCTAGGCATCTACAGGGCTGATGACCTGTCATTGGCTGGTTTACGTGGACACTTTACACACTGTGTAACATTCAACACGTATATCCTTCAATTTTTTCATCTGTTGATGTTTGTGAAGTTAAAGAGCCGAAACATTTATTTATGCCGGTAAGATTCATCTTATTGAATTATTTCACATTCATACTAGGCAACGCCTGAAAACTTTATTTTGCCAATTTCTATACTTCTTCATGGACCGGGTGGATTTATCAACAATATTTCGACTTTGTCCAAATTTTAGTAGACAAGAACTGGATCAAACTCCCTGGAGAGCTTTAAACATTTACATTTTACAACAGAGATGAAGAACATTTTAGAGAAGGTAATATAGAAGTCTAGGCATCCACAGGGCTTATGACCATGACTTATGACTTATAGTCATAAGTCCTGTAGATGCCTAGAATTCTATATTACCTTCTCTTAAATGTTCTTCATCTCTGTTGTAAAATGTTAATGCTAAAATTTTCCCAGGGAATCATATTTTTTCTATAAATAACTCGATAGTTATAAAAAAAATCACATACAAAAACAAGTAAATATCATTGTTTAATTAAAACTCAAATCAATACAGTCATACAATTTTCTTATCAATACTTTCTTTCTTTCTTTCTTATAATTCTTATCAATAATTCATCAGGCAGTGTTGGACAATTTAAAGTGTCCAACACTGCCCGATGAATATCGTTTTTTCGGTAAAAATGTACTCATAAATCAAAAAATGCATTAGCAGTGTAAAATATGAATGAATATATCAACAAGCAAACTATCCCTAGCGAGCCCTCGAAATTTCCATATATCATAAATAATACATGAAGCCGAGATTGGCCAAATCCGGGCCGGTTCCTTGTCCGACCGGAGAATTCAATATATTTATTTAATATCGATAGGGGGCCATTTATCAAGATGAATCATAATTCAGAAAAGGTTCTGAAGTCACCCCTTTTGAAGGGTTACAAATTTGAAAACGGTGTTTTGCCATTCAGAAAATAAACGCTGAAAATATTATATTTTATGTTTACCGCGAATACAAATACATTAAAATATGTATCACAATAGAGAAAAAGAACATTTTACAGAAAGAAATATGAAAATTTTGACATTTACTTGGCACTGACCTCTCATTAGCTGGTTTGAGTGGCCACTTTGCACAAATTTACCATTTTGCCTATATGTTTAAAGATTCGTTTTTCTCATTTTTTTTCTTTTTTATATTTTTAGTAAAAACAAGAGCTACATCCTTTGTTTATAAAATAAAGATGTTCAAACATGGGAAGATTGGTAAATATGATACAGTGAATAATATGGTCACTTAAACTAGCCAAAATCAGATCAAAAGCTTTGTCCATTAAGGTAGGCCGGTAATTTTTATTCGAATTTTGAAATAAAAAAGGGTCTGAAAAGCTGCCTTTCAGATTAATCGGAATGCAAAAAGTCTAACAAAAAATATATGATACTACTTTTGCACCTCAACCAGACCTCAACCAAGTTTTTAAAATGTCATTTTTTTCGCTTAACCGGCTGTCATTTCGTATTTAAGTAAGAAAATCAGTCAAACTAAATTTTATAGTGTGCAAAAAACCTTTTTGAATAAGCATCTAAGGGCGAGAGTTGCACATGTTTTGTAATAAATGGATAGCGTTGTTTTAATGAGCCATTGTTTTCGTCAATATTAGCCAGGCGCTCAACGGAATCAGTTCCACAGAGTGTAAACTTTTTGCATTTCGGAAGTTTTAAGACATGTTTGAATTTGTAATGTGATAAAGTTAAATCTTCAATAAAAAATAAATAATTCTATCAATTATGATAATTATATAAATATTCGGACAGTTATAAACTTCAAACCTTAGGTTGAGGGCCAAAAGTAGTATAAAATAATTTTTGCGTTCAATGTGATCCAAAATGCAACTTTTTAGACCCCTTTCACTTTGGTGTCTAAAAAAATAAGAAAACTTTATCCATCATCAGCCCACTGTACTGTCCATATACCTTTCTGTAAAATATTATTATTTTCTACTCATATAATATTTACATGATGATTTTTAAAAACCACATATAGGGTGGACTCGAGTGTTTGTCTACATGCATTCGGACATGTTTAAAACATGGGAAAAAAACGTATGTTTTACAAAAACTGTCGCTACACGTCTGTTGTTAAATGAAAAATTTGCAACGCTTTTGCTCTAAGAAATTCAGTGAAATGCCGTGTCTACAGCTGAAGCGCATTTAAACTCTAATGGTATAACTTTGGTATCTGAAATGAGGAAATGAAATACTTATTTAAATTGAAATATAGCTCTTGTTGTTGAAATTGTCTAACGCAGTACCTACCTACTAACAATACTTTCACTGTGACTTGATTTCATTATACACTTTTAGATAAGCGGTGCTATATGCATGATTAAGGAATTTATTTGTTGGTGAGTTATGTGGTATCAATGGCGTCCGAGTTTACAAAAAAAAATTATAACAATTATCTGATCTGAAGTCATTAAATTTATAAAATTACTGTTCTGGATATAAGTTATTGTGATTCAAGTTAATACAAATTTTGCTACCATTCTTGTTTAAAATATGGTCATGAGGATGAATGACAATATCCGGCAAAGGCACTCCATATAAATTGCCAAATACACCGTGAAAGTAAAAGAACAAAGAAACAACGCTTTTTCGTATGAGTGAAGCCGATAGGAAGACCTGCGATCTCGGTTTCGGGAATGTAAAAAAATATTCACGTTCGCTTATTTATGCTTTCTTTCGAAAAATAATACAAAGCTCAATATTTCTGTGTCAGAAATCCTGTATTTTTATAACTACCCATTTCAAGTCAATGTCAAAAATTGTCATAAGTAAGATAAAAAAATACGCACATGAATATAAATCGGGATTGACAAATATAAACAAAACAGTTGCATAAAGTATGTTACTTCCAAACAGCGTTTGTAAACTCTAACGAATTTTCGGTAAATCTACCGGTTTTGGAAGCAATTTACCGATCTACCGAATTCGACAGATTTTTAAACGGTTTCGAAAAATTTTAATTATGTCATAATAGCAGCGACCTCTTCTCCCGCCACTTATTTTGGTTTTCGAACTGACATGCAAGCAGTGTGGCAAAATTGTTCCTACCCCCTTTTTAAATAACAGTTTTTGGTAGCGTGGCTCATCACTAGTAACAGTTTAATTCATGTTTATGAAAGTGATCTACCAAAATCTAACTTGATAGAGGTTGGCAACGCTGCTTCCAAAAAATAACTGTCAAATCTTTTTCTAAAGAGCACGAATGTTAAAATGTTACTCGCAGTGTATTTTATAACTTTTTATAGTATATTTATTGATAACCGAATGTATCTGGGAACTTTCTTAATTTCTTATAAAATAATGAAATAACTTATGAAAATACTTAATCCCCCACTTTTCCATCTGTGACATTATTTCGATGAAGGTACTGGACATAAGATTTTTTTTTAAAAGTCATTGACACATTTCTAGTCATGCGGTTACAAGAGGAGATCCCAGCAGAATGCTGGTACGAGGTCTTCCTGTATTTGAAATATTTCATACCAAAAATACGTACGACTTTTCCTCAGAGAAATTAATATTTTGTGGCTCCGAAAATTCTTTATTTCCAGGATGAACATATTAAGTTCGCCAAAAAGAAAGCCATTTTTAAATTGTATTAGTTTGGATGTTGTCTTATGGAAGAAACCATTGCAGGAGACTGCTGCGAGATGTTGCATAGCTACTATTAAGAATTAATTTTTAATTTTTACTTTTGGTATTCTTTCATAATATTCATGCTGACACTTTGTTGTATCCCAACTCGGCACAAAGTTCTTGTCCTCATAGAGTGAGGGATACGTATTGTTTTGTAAAATATATTATTAGTATGAATAAAAAAATAAATTTAAAAAAATATACGTTTGACATTTTTCGAATTATCTTTTTGTTAAAACCTTTAAGCTTTACGTTAATATTTTTTTATGGTATTTTACTGATTAAATTTAATATTATGGAGAAAAAAACATTAAGAATATATGAAATAAATGCCTGAATGAATTTGTATAAATAGTGGGCTTTTATTTATATAGCATCACTCTATGACAGAAATCATGGGGAAAAAAACAAAAGATTTGCAGCTTTTTTGGCGGGAAATGAGGTATCAGGTGTGCCTAATTCTGAGTGACGTCACGGTAGGGCTTGTCACGTGACTGACAGACACAGGGAGCCAATGTTTACAGCTCACTTCTGATACTGTTCTGCATCGATACGTCCGATTAAAATAATTGTTGAAAATTTTTAATAAGAATCGTGGCTTACGTTTTAAAAACATAATTTTGAAAATTGGTTTCAATTAATAGTTTAAACAGTTGTTTTTATCTAGAAAGATATCTACTTCAGGAGAAGAAAATTTTCTTAGACGAATGTTCACTCATTTTCAATGCTTATATAACTCATTTGAAGCTGATTTAAGTAATCAATACCCATACAGTATAACATTAACTATTTCCATGTTTGTGTTAAATGAAGAATACAAAGTGTGTGTGTGAAATATAACCAGAACTGTCGATAAGCGTTTTCGACGCCACGACTAATCTGAGGTAAATATGCTAAACGGGGTGCAAACACCACCATGTGCACTGAAATAAGATTGATAATATTTAGCCATATGTCGTAGGATTGGTGTAAAAGGAGTAAGGAAGGGGAGGGACTAAGTGGTTAAACGTTACACGATTGGTTATTTTATTAAATAAAAAGTGGGCTATGGCGAAAAGATATTTGATTATTTATTATTTGAATATTTTTTTTATAGCTTTGTTTTATTTATTGCTTGTTTAATTTAAGTATTTTTTTATTATTTGAATGTAATATTTCAACTCTTGATTTGAATTCATGAGATGATTGGCAAACTGAAAAATTATTATTATTTAAGCATCTCAATTGTTCTTTGATGCCAATATTTAAGCCACGTGACGTTCTCTTAATATACCTTGATGCACATATTATGCATTGTTATTGATATACCCCTGGGTGTTATTAAAAGGCAGGTTTAATATTTTTTGGCAAAAATTTTGAAGTTTTAGTTGAGATAATATTTACGTTTAGGATTTTTCTTCATTTAAAAATATTATATTTATCTTTGTTGGTATTTACAGGAGGATATAAATAAAATATTGACTGATTTTTGCTAAGGTTTTCTATTTAAGGGTATCAAGTAATTTTGTAGTGTAACCGTTATTTATTGCAATTTGTTCAATGGTATTTACACAATTCTGCTAATATTAAAACCACTTTATTTCTCAAATAACGGATATCATCAATAGGATCCCACAATTTGGACCCCTAAAATTTTAAGATGGAGACCTTGAGAGAATAAACGAGACGTCGGAAGACCTCAAAAAAGATGGTTCGACGACATAGCTGCTGTAGGCAGTAAAAATTGGCCGCAAGTAGCCACCGACCAAGAAAAATGGTAGGATATGGAAGAAGCCTATATCCAGCAGTAAAAGATAGAAGGCTGAAGAAGAAGAATAAGATTTTGGAATTTGTACATCACACCAATTCATATGCTTATTGACTTGGAAATACCCACTTCCGAGCTTTAAAAGATCTCAAACACCATCTGATTTTTATTGACATTGAAAATTAAAATTTTATTTAATTTAAATTTGTTGTCAAACATTTTTATCAAATGTTACTAAATGATCTTTCATAACCACTTACCGGCTTTTTTTTTTCTACCGGTTTCGAGACGTACCCAACTCTTTGTTAAGACTCTAATTACACTATTTTACCAATCACACTATGCACCTTCACCATAGTAGGAGTTAAACCATAGTAGTTCACATTGAACATTATGTGCCGTATCACCACGTTAGTTTTTTTTTTTTTGCTTACCGGTACGGTAGACAGAAAAGTGGGGTTAGTGGTTATATACGGGTATTTGATGAAATTTGATAAATAAGTATTTAATTAACATTATTAGTCTACAAGCATTTGGATTTACAAAAAATAATTTTTTTTTTTTTATTTTTGAGCACCATTACCTCTTTTTTTAATATCACAATATCTCGATTTGATGAACTGCAAGAAATGACTTAAAATAATTTAAACAAACGAAGGTTTTCTTGTGCAAAATACGTCCTTCAAAGATAATTCCTTCTTGAGCAATGAACACAGAAGCTTTGAACACACATAAACGAAACAATTTATCGGAGGCAAATAAAAATGTCTACATCCCCCTCTGGCAAACGCTTCCCGCCAGAAAAAGATCCCGAGTTTCGGCGCTTGCAAGATTGGGTGACTATTATTTAGATACGGAATGAAATTCGTAATTACTCTTTGTCGAGAAAGAAACAGAATATTGTCAACAAGATGGATGAGTAGGACTTTACGAACACAAAGAATTCACATAACGAAGCGTATTGAAGGAAAAACACTCGATTCCATTCTTATTTCACTGATTGCATAATATATCCCTTTTTATTATATTAGTTTGTCTGTTTACCAACCATGCATAAGATCTTGAGTTTAATTCCCAGTAATGTTGATATTAAAGAGGTAGTTTTTTTCTGAACTGGTACATATTAAAAACTTATTACTTTGCTTATTTTTTATTTTATTTTTTAAAATGAATTCAAAACGTATTTTAGATATAGAAACACGTGGTAGTAACTGGGCGCAAAATTTGGTCTGATTTGGATGATCAAATTGTTCCCAGCCAAACTATAAGTAGAGATCTTGAGTTTAATTGGCCTAACATGGACGGGCGTTTTCATGCAACAAACCAATTATTTCACTCAACATGACGTATTTTTTGTTTGAAAATACACGGCGCAGTTTTTCTAAGGTCTCACAACATGTTTGAAAATTTATTGTGTCACCGCGAGGCAAAAAATTAACAAGCAGCACTCTTTTCCTGTCCCTAAATACAGTATTTTCTCAGCTGAAATTGTCTGCTTACACTTCAATTTCTTGGGTGATGTTAAATGTCATTATTCCATGGATTGTTGTGTTGTTTCTTGTATAACGTAAGCAATTCATGTTTCATCGCTTGTAACAATTTGGCTTAAATAATTGTCACCTTCATTATAACGCTCAAGAAAAGTCAAGGTGCTGCCTAAACGTTTAGTTTTGTGCGCCTCCGTCAACATTTTTGGTACCCATCGTGAGCACGGTTTTCGATAGTTCAAGCGTTTGGTAACAATTTCAAAGAGAACACTTCTTGAAACTTAAGGAACTGCTTTGCTAACAAAGAAATCGTTAAGCGTCTGTTCTCATTCACTTTTTCGCCAAATATCTGCACCAAATTGTAAGTGATCACTGAGGCTCGCCCACTCCGGTCCTCGTCATGAATATTTGTTCGGCCATCTTTTAAAGCTCTGACCCATTTGCGTATCATTTCATCTCTCATTATAATTTGTCCATACATTTTTCAAATTTGATGGTAAATATCAACTGCTTTCACGCTTTTAGCACTAAGAAAACCTATAACTGCGCGTATTTCATGGTCGGCGGGATTCTCTATCGGTGGAGGCGTTTTAAATACGCTAAAATAAATGTAAACACAATCAACTGATGCTGCAATGGTGGTTGTGGCTTAAAACGGTACTCAGATAAAAAACTCGTTTCGTAAATAAAAAAAATATATAATAGCAATGTTGAAATATAAATAAATTTAAATCGATTCCTGTCTTCAATGGGTGAACGGATATTGATGCATTGCCCTTTTTTCTGCTTTCAAAGAAAACAGCTGGAGACGCGATATAGAAGCCTAAGTGAGGATCTATGCAACATCCCATCGGTGATAGCTAATAAAAAACTCACACGAGAGGTAGTATCATACATGGTCAATAAAGTGCAGGCAATTGGTAAAATAAACCAAAGTAGGGAACAAAATGCCGAACACTTCTCTAGTGGAGCGCAAGGCCAGTTGACTACTACCAATAGGCCGGCTTCTCCTGAAAAGTTTTAAGTGGTTTCCTCTCTACATGAGCAAATGCTGAGAAGTTCCTGACGGGTCCACATAAGTGATCCACATAACTGATTCACATAACTGATCCCAACAGTTTAGATAAATTGAAAGATATTTAATTGCAGAAAAATCCACCTTTTTTAAATATAAACCTTTTTTATTATCAGCGAGGTAAATAATAAAGCAACTCTCATATTTTTTTTAAAAATAATTAAAATAATTTGAAAAAATGGGCTAACGGAATTTTTTTTTCGGGAAACAATAAGATAGGTACACCAATGCAATCCATGGTAAAACACAGGGTGCGTAGAGGGGTACTATTTTTTATATCGTAAAACCTGTACAAGTAAAATATTAAGTTGGCTTAAGGGACGCGCGGCCACCCTATTCGCTGGAATGATTGGTCGTTATTTGCCGGTTACTGCGCTCTCCCTCCTCTCCCTACGCCCGACACTTCACTGCACACTACAACAACAGCACTGATGCGTTGCAAAAAATAAAGATAAATGAAACACGCACACTTCCGAGACGGCTATTGGACAGCGTTCGCGAGAACTTCGAGTAGAGAGATACCATTTTCGCAATGTATTTTTTGCCAACACTTTGTACTAACGCCCTTCTTTTCTTGCCTAAGAATAAATAATCCCTCTTTAAACGCAAAAAAATGAAACTTTTCAAAGTGAATGAGAAAACCTAAAAGCTTTCAAAAAAAGGAAAAACACTAGACGGCTCTCAGATGTGAAGTTTGCCAATAATGTGCCCTGAGCCTTCTTTTAAAGTATATTTGTATTGTATATGAAGCTAATTCAATCAGTCAACTATTCTGAATTCGACTTTGAAACAAATCAAACATTTGTCAAGATATCTACGATATCACCAGGGTGGGTGCTGTAGTAATTGAACATGCAACATCATTTAAAAATTCTAAAAATAACAAGCTACAAAAAGTGGCTCGGTGGGATTTTAGTTTTAGTAAAAATATAACAAGTGATTTTATTTTTAAATTGTAAAAATGTATATTTAAACTATTATTTTTTTTTTTAAAATGGTCAGAAACAAACAAATCTAATGCGTTTATTTTCAGAAAAAAACAACACACTGCACAAAAAATGAGATCAATTCCTACGTTTATTTATTTTTTCCCAAGAGATTAAGTGTCCAATAACTATAGCGTCCACCCTAGTAAACGTCATTGTTTTCTGATTACATTCAGAGAAAATGTGCGAAGCGTAAAAAAAAAACATCCCTTTACGTTAACTAAATCATCAAATTGGCATGTTTGCAATTTTCAAATTAATCACAAACTGAACGGAATTTCGAAACAGGTATTAAGAATTTAAGGCAATTCATGTGTTCTTTGGCAATTCATTATTTTAATATCAATACATCGAATAATTTGAATGCATTAATTACACAGTTTTTATTTTTATATTCACGTTTTAAAATAACATGAGGCCTAGCGTAGTTTGTACATTAAAAATAAGGAAGTAACCCACTAGAGTTCTTTGTATTTTAGAGGTTTGTCAGCAGGTGGGAAAGAGAGGATATAGAAAACGTTAGGAAAAATACAACAACACCTATACCAATTGAGAAAAAAGTTTTTTTGGGTTGTTTTTCTTGCAACAGACGGAAATCGAACCCGAAAAGCCAGTTTCACAGTTTATTGTCTGCGCTACGGCATCATTAATTTATATTTTGATTACCTTTTGATTGAACATACTAAACTGGTCAATGTGCCTTCATGCCTTTAACATAGTTTTCTCTTTTTTTATTTTACTTTCTCTTCCTTAATCTCTCCTCCTTTCCTTTTTCCTCTTTTTTTCCTTTTTCCCATTGAGTAATAGTTTTGATTTAAGGTTATATATAATCAAATACGTTTATTTGTATTTTTATATATCTTTAGCTTTTTAATCGTTTTTTCTATTGAATATGTTCTGTAACTCGAATTATAAAAATTATACTTTTATTTTATTGGTTGGTTTGAAAAAACTGACATTTGGCAATAAACCCGCCAACGTACAAATATCATAATGTACAAAAAGTTAAAAAAAAAAAAAAAAATTATATAAAATTAGTAATAAAATCATTAAAATTTCACGAAAAACATTAATTTAACAAACGCAATGATGAAATAGCAGTTCGATAAAATATTAAATTATGTAAGTTTAGACCGATCTCACAGTTCAGTATAATTTTTCAATTGTATTTAAAGAAAAACTACGATTCTTTAATGTTTCAAGAACCTCAAAATGATTCTCGGTCTCCGGAGAATTGATCGCACGGATTAAATTTCATATCTGAATTGTTCTTTCTATACTTGTCCGCGGTACATTTACCGTGACTCCTTTGGTCGGCCGCCATAAAAAATGAAAATAAACGAAAATATGAGGCCTTGGGGAATAGGCCCCGTGAAATTGGTGACGCTGCTCAGGGAGAGGAGATAACAAAAGGCTTCTGGGGAGAAAGAGATTGGAGAAGAGATGAAGAGAAGGAGAAAGCCTCAGGCGAGCGGTAACAAGCAATCATGAGGGAGCGTCGGCGTCGGCGTCGCGCCAATCTCTCCGTCGATCTTACACTTTTATTTAACACAGTGAACAATGCATTATTCATGTATTCAATTTGTAAAAACCACACTGCATAATATTTCGTATTGCGGTTCTTTACTGTGTTTATAGATGTGCTTGTATCACAAACGAGTAAGGGTTACATACTTGTGAAAACTTTCCAGATACTTAGACAGTAGTGCTTTGAACATTCATATTTAAATATCTTTGTACTTATTTTGTTTAAAAACAACAAATAATGGTATAAAAAATCAGTAGTATTTACATAAAAATGAGCATAAAATATTTTTTATCAATTACGTGAAAATACTAATATAATACACATTTTTTAGAGAAAATGAAGTCTCGTTTTACTTAATGCAAACCTATTCCCGTATTTTCTCCCTAAATAATGACACTAAAGAAGTAATTATTTTATTCACTATAGATATTTATCATTGATGTGTCTCTATTGTTTCTCTTATTAGATCAATATTTTTTTATTTACTTTATTATGTATCTAAGCGGAGAAGGTTAACCGTTCTGAGTGTGAAACAGAACCAGAATTCTGAGCGAGTGTTTTCAACTTGGTAGGTAAAAATTTTGAAAAATGAAATCGAAAGTCCGACTCGTAGTTTAGTGAACGATGATGTTTTTACTCAAATGTAATCGTTCGAAATATACTTTAATATATTTTTAACATGAACTCCAAAAAAATATTTTTTTTTGCAGTAAGATCACTTACTTATACATTTTATTTTAATTTTATTTATTTGTTACAAGATAACAATAATTACAGTAAAAAAATACAACGTTTACAAATAAACAAAAAATATAGGTTTCTATATACTCGTATTACTAAATATAGACAAAAACAAAAAAAAATATTATTGTGCTGTCATTTTGTACCCATCCACTCGTTAAAAAAAAAACAATACAAATAAAATACAAATAAGAAAAGAAAGATTTATTTGTTGTTGTGTAAACTCAGTGTTAAAAAAACCTTTATGTCAACGGTCCTATCCACACGGAGTGACCCTAAATCAGCCGTTTTTTTTCTTTAAAATAAGAGAAAATAAGTAAAATATGAAAGTGTACAAAAAAAAGTCAGCCTCGTAGTGTGATGGTCAGCGCATTTGCCTACCACGCAAGAGGTTTGGGGCTCGATTTCCGACATGGGGGACACGAAATATTTATTTAGAAAAGTGTTCTTACACTTGAATATTTCTTAGTCACCGGACAGGTACCTGAAGCGTACGAATGATCATCTTACCTTTATGTAACAAAAATGATTAAGATATTTTGGATGTTTGTAGCATTAACTTTGTAGTTTATTGTTATATTTATAACCCCGAAGAGGGCAACGTGAGTTGCCGAAACCAGTCGGTTGTGACAATAAAAAAAGTGGTTCATAAAACAAAGTAATTTTATTTATTCCTTTAAAATGATCAAGATACACTGCAATTGGTGTACTAATACAGTGCCCTATACACCATTATGTGCTGAAAGGGAATGATAATCATACAAATATCCGAAGTTTGCTAAATACTGTCAGATTAAAATATAATTACTTTTATTCAGGCTCTAGTATTTACAGGAAAAATATATGTATTGATTTCAGAAATAAAGTTGTTCTAAAAATTTTGTTTTTCTAGAAAAATATGCTTTCTTTTTATTATTTGTGCTTGATTTACAAACATGAAATAATTATTCCAACCGAGTTGTACGTTGAAAGATACGAATTTTAGAATTCTCAAGGAATTAAAGACGACCTAAGTAGTTATCGACTTCTTTGTCAGTAAGTAAGTGTAAGTGGTAGATCTTACCTATTAAGGATTTTTTCTTTATAGAAATCTCATCAGAGGCAAAGTAGTAAATTATTTTTCCATTAAATTTCCAAATCAGAAATACAGTTCGGTCTGTAAAATTAATAGACCCACAACCGTGGACAAGTGTTTTGACTAGGAACCTACTACAAGGAAAAAATCCTGGAAAAAAAATGAGTGAAGATAAGTCCGTTTCGTAATCTAGTAGTAGGAGCATTTAACTACCATTTTTGAGATTCTGGGTTCGATTCCTGGCAAAATTTACTTGGTTTTGAATTTGAATTTAGTTTACTCTACAATAATTAATTAATCCTAAACTGGCACCTGACGCGTAGGACTAATGACCTTTCCTTGCAAGTAACAAAAAATGTTCCTAGTACGCTTAAATGGAGTGCCAAAGCAGTCCAGCTATGCTGTCTCCCAGTATAAAGACTGCATTATCTCAGTTAGACAGGAAAGTAATGTTGTTTTTGTTGAAGCTTCATTACTATGCATGTCGTTACTTTATGCCATGCATCAAAAGAAAGGAAAAAATTGCGAGATTAATTCAGTTTTCATATTAAGAACGACCAACTAAAATTGAACATGTTACTTAGGACTAACAATAGACATACAATTGATATGGACAATTTATTTCAACAATTATTTTTTTTTTTAATCGAATTTTATTTTCCAAAAACGAAAAAAAAACATTATTCTTTTATTTGTTTATTTTTTTATACACAAATTATTTACAAAGAGATATAATTACAAAAATACACTTAAAAAAAACATCTTAAAATTAAGCTATAAGATGAATTGTAAAAAATGCCCACAAAGACTTCAGCGGCTGAGCGTGGGCCATTCCTTTTTTAATTACTAAAAAGTTAAAAGCATATGTTTATATATATGGTATGACATGAGCATGAAAAAAAAAGAAAATAAAAAGAAAAAAAAACTAAATTAACATATGCTGTTAAAACTAAAACATGATTTATTTTCAGAATGCATTTATTTTTATTTTTAATTATTTTTTTAAAGAATGTGCATATCTGTTCTTTCCATGCTGATCCAAGACCTCAAACCTACTTTAAAATGTTCTTGTGATTTAATGTTTTGTAGTTACTTGGTTAGAAAATTGAAGGATCTTGGACCAACATGTGAAGAGTGCCTCTGTGTGAACTTAGTTCTGCATCCTGGAACTGACAGTACACTATCGGATCAATTACGAATACGATTCAAATTATTACTAAACAATTCTCTATTTAAGTAAACATATTTTATGCACTGAAATATATATAAATTCTTAAACTAAGGGGTTCCACTCTCTATGTTTAATTTATTACTATGAAATAGTCTATGTTTTTTGTAAATTATTTAAATCATATTTTTCTGTGCAATTTCTATTGAGCGATTAATGTATGAAGTCTATGTAAAAACTAAACTATGTTTTATGCAACTACTATGAGGAACAGGAAATCAAAATAACATAAACAGACTACAGAGACATCAAGATAAAATATTAAAATTGACCTACCCGATCTAACAGCAACTAAAGAACCTTATAAACAAATTAAACAATTCAATGTAACTGAACCTTTCAAACAAGAATCATTGAAATTTATTCAGAAATTAGCGCTTGATGTAATTGTAGAAGAAGAACTAAAACTTGAAATAAAAATGTAGTAAACCTGGACTCAATACAAGAATATCAGAAAAATATAATACATAACCTTCTAAAACGAGACAAGGACAGTTGAAACTAATAAACCATTGGCTGAAATTATACAATAAACTATCAGACAAAACTAAGCATAAGACTCAGACAACCTTTACAAAAGATGTTTAAAATATTATCGTTTACAGTAGAATATGAATTTCAAAAGTAAAAATATTTTGTTAAATGTATGTAACCCGTAAGTGTTTATCAATTAAATTTTAAAATAAAAAATTTAACTTAATTTAAGAAAATTATAAACTAAAGTTAAGTTGCATGCTTACAACTCCGCAGGACTTTGATTCTATAACTATTATGTAAATATTTTTGAAAAATAAACAAAAAAAAAAAAAGTAACTGCAGTTTTGCGTGCTAGATTTCATGGTTCCTAGAATATTTATAAGATCCTTTCTTCGTGATTCCGAATCTTTATTTAACAAAATGTCGTCAAAAATGCCTGTTACTTCTCTTTTTGTATCGACGGCAGTATAGGGGTGGATAGAGATGGGATAATAATAATCATGAATAAATTGTAAAGAAAGGAAGATATCCACGCTTACATTACTTCAAAACTAACTTTAAATACAGTGTGTGTATGTAATTTGTTTTATTAATTTATTTATGATCAATGAGACAGGAATCAGGAAGGCTTTAAAAAGTAATGTTTTTTTTAATTAATAAAGAAATAACTTTTTAATACAGCCCATTATACGATGTTTCATTTTAATGGTCACACCTAGTAAGTTCGTAATTCCTCCTTCGACCTATCCTCCTGTTTGTTCATCAGCTGTTTTTCTTTTTTTGTTAGCTTCTATCTGCACGTTGGTTTAATACAGGATCTGGACTTTTTTGGTTTAAGTTTACAACGATTTAAACGAACACTAAATAAATAGTCCAGATCTTGTCTCGATGTCCCTTATGTTTGTCAATGCTTCTTTCTTTTTTCTTTAAATGTTTTAAACTATTCTTTTATTGTAATATTTAAACCTTATAAATTGTATACATGGACAATGTCCGTTAATGAATAAATAAATAAATAAATTCTGATATGAGACAAGTTTGGGTAAGGTTTGTTGTGGGATTTACATGTCGTAATTAGTGTCGTGTTGAAACGACGGGTATGCGTACTCCTCAAAACCGATCGACATGAGAAATTGGTAATAAATAAAAAATATGAAAATATTCACTAACAGATTGAAAACAAAATCTATAGTTTCTGATATGATACATGTCTGTCTTATAATTTATACCTGGATATTCAATATTTTTAAAACTTTACTATAGCACACGGGCATACTAAATACTTTATTATTGAATTGAGTTGTGGTCCCGTGGCTTGAGTTTCAGACTCATGAATCAGAGGTCCAAAGTTCGAACCCCTCTCTACGCCGACTAGATTTTCATTTTCCAACTCAATAATTTACAACTCGTTGAAAATAGTCACCAAAATTGAAATATTTAGGCAAATTTTAAGAACGTTAATTTTTATTATTTCAAATATGAAAAATTAAAAATATATTTATTTAGAACTAAATTCGTTTAAATTTATCGTATTTTGTTTTTATACGTTAAAAAAATATGAACAAAACGGAATAAGCAAAATTTTTATTAGTATTGTAAATGTATAATATTAGTTTGAGCCATGTTTTGAGTATGTTCAAACGTTTGTAGATAGACTGTATTTCTCCCCTAGAGATTTATTTATAAATAAATTTACTGCAACAAAGAGGGAAAACATTTTTGAGAAGGTGCAAGTCAATAGATAGAAGAGTTGAGAACATACGGATGTTTAAATATAGGCAGAATAGTTATTTTTTATATTTTTTTTACAAAAAGAAATATTTGCGGTCTTATAATTTACGCAAATAATTAATTTTGAGGGCAATTTTCAACGAGTTGCAAATAACTCACTTTACACAGTGTGTAAAGTGGGCACTCAAACCAGCCAGTGACAGGTCATAAGCCCAGTCAATGCATAGACTTCCATATTCCTTTTTCGAAAATGTTTTCCCTCTCAATGGCACCAAATTAAAATATTGGATGCAATGAGACATATGAATCTTTACAAAATATAATAAAAGGGTTATATATGAAATCGTAATATAACTTACAATAATGTTTCTCTTTTTCTTTTACGCTATGAGTCTTATTTTTGTTTTAGTAATGTTATTTGATTTTCGTTATTGCAGTGATGTAAATAAACACATAAAAACTAGTTAAACTAAGGGTGGAAATGATAAGTAATGTTAACAATACTCGGCGAAATCTTGTATCTCGCATGCAACCTCACGAAATACTCCTTAAATAGCAAATAAGTTGACTCCCGTCAAGTTACCATAATCTCCATTTGCATTACTTTACCGAATTTATGCGATTCCATTTGTTTCCATTCCCATTACACGAACGCAAACGTACGCCTAGAAAAATATACGTAATAGGAGAACAGAAGATTTTAGGAGGCGTCGAATAAATATATTTTAGGCGAGGGACATAGGGTAAAAAGTACCTCAGACGGCGCACAGTGTTTCGTTACTAGCTAGACGTCAAAAACTTTTGGTCTAGCTAGTAACGAAACCCCTTGTGTAATGTATTTCATTCTGCCTAAGACTAATAAAGCGCCTCAGCTGTAGAAACAGGATTTCACTCTATTGGTCTAATTTTTATTTATTGGTGATAATCTCTTGGTTTAAGAACACGTTACGGAAAGTTTTAGTTTGCGATTGCAATTCTGGACTTCTGTACTAAAAACTCATTTTATGTTAACTATTGCCAACTTCGTGATTGATAACCCTAGAATTACTTTTGTCCACACGGATGACTTTACAGTTGTGGCACCTTATTACTCTGAGCATCCTGCCATGATGAAAAGGTGTGTTTAATTTGATTATTTTTTTAATTACATGATAGTTCGCTCGCTGAAATGACTAATAAATTCTCAAAAAATTAAAATAATCCTTAAAGTACGTATTTAAATGGTAATATGTTTATTTATAAGGTTTTTAACATAAAATTTATTCATAACGCTATAATACTCCTTCACAAACTTATTTTGCTTCGAAAAACTCTTTCGTGTAACTAAAATCTCTTAAATAAAACTTACATACTTGGTGTTTAAAAAATAAAAAAGAAATTTATGACGCAATAAGAAGCGACAAAAAAGACTTTGAGTGAAAGCATTAGATGTTTTATATACATAATTATTTTTAGATTGAAAAATATTTGTTTCTCAATTATAAAATTTCAATTTTTTTTTATTTTTTATAAGATTACTTGAAGTTATACAAATTTATTGCGAGAAAAATACGTATTACACTACTTTTGAAGAAACTTTCGTTTTTTTGGAACCATAAATAAACTCCTGAAACTTAAAATACAATCTTGATCGTAGCGCGTAGAGTAAATAAAAGCAAATTGTCATCAGAAACAATATTTGTATTTTTAGGTACACCCATCATTCAACGCTTGTATAAGTCTTCCAAATTAAGCATGACTTTGTCAGGCTGAAAATACGTCCAACACTTCATTTTTCAAGAATTCAAAAGAGAATTTCTAGCGTCTAGCTTGTTTCAAACAGAACACTGTGCGGCGCGGAACGGCGATACTCAAATTGCTCAGAGGATTTTCTGTGTACTGGTGGGTTCTATTTATGATTCTTTTCTCCGCGTTATTGCGACGTCTCAAGATCAAGAATCGAGAAAATAGGCTTACAGCTTCGAATGTAGGGTGCTATTGCCAATCAAATGGCGGCTTAATCCCTCATTCTATTTACTATGCAGACTCTTGGTGGAAGTACGAATACAATTATTTAAAGCGTTAGCCTTGTAGAGAGCTACGTAGAAAATGCAATGGAAAATATTTTTTTAAATGTCTATCTCACAATATTTTAAGTATTTTCAAATATTTATAGACAAGGCTGAAATTCACTCACCAAAGAGTTTTATTTTATTGAAATAAACGGCACTTAGTGCCTTTTACATATTAGTTACTAATACAATTAAATATACATACATGTAAGCATAAGTAATACAGAGCATTTAAAACAATAGTATTAATTAAGAAAGTCTAAGAAATATAAACTATATAAAATAATAAAATATTACCAGTTACAGAATTATCGATAAAAAAGGATAATTTGGTATTTGAAATACTTTGAACCAGATAAAAAAAACAACTAAGAAAACAATTTTGAATAACATTTAAAAAAATATATTTATATATTATTGAAAACTAAAATTTAGGTAAATAGTGTATGTTTATGTATAAAAATATATAATGATGTAAAAAAAATGATAAAGAGAAATATTTTTTACTTATAAATTAAATCAAGAAAAGAAACGAAAAAAGAAAAAAAACACTAATAAAGAAGTTTAAAACAATTTTTTAACAATAGTAACAAATAGTTACCTAGAACTATTACCAATGAAATAAAGAAGAAGAGCCGTTCTATATGTACTAAATTTCATGTGAAATGAGTCACCAATGTCCTGGTACTTATTGCCTAGAGAGTGAAGTCTATTGATAACTGCATTTTTACCATATGATGTCGAAGTATTGTTGCCACAGTATTGGTAGGTTGGCTGAGTTGTCCTTTTCGGTATATTAAAACTAATAAGTGATAAAAATGCAGGGGTATCAAACATAGAATGGGTTATTTTATATAAATTTAAAAAATCAGTTATAACTCTCCTATCACGTAGTCTTAATAATTTCAAAATTTAAAAAGTTATTCACCATTTGAGACCGTATGTACATTCAAACGAACACTAACCTGAGATTTTATTTTTCCTCTAATAAATCAAATAATAAAGGTTTTTGTTTTCCAACTCCTGACAATCTACTTTGTGGCGTAAAGTTTTGTCCGCTAGGTGGCAACTCGTGATCTTGCCTAAAATGACATTCACATTTGATAGATTGATTCTCGTTAGTGCATCTAATTCTTCCCGTTATTATTTGCGTTATTTACAGTCAAATGACAACCGGCATGTGACCTCATATTTTTAAATTTATGGATTTCTTTAAAATATTTTCTATTTAATTGTTATTTTGTATTTTATAAAATGGATTTGAGCAACTGGTACCTAGAGAAAATTTTCAATCAATTTTCTTACATCACATATTTTTTACCACTGCCGCCAGATTTTATTCAGGTTTCAGAGGATTGAGACTTAAATTTATTGCAACAGAGAAAGACAACATTTTTAAAAGGGCGCATAGAAGTCTAGGTATATATAGAGCTTATGGCTAGATTTAAGTGGCCACTTCACACAGTGCGCACTGTTTACCGTTGTTTACCGTTGTTAAGACATGCACTTTTCCTCAACTCTGTTTACTTTTGTGAATTAAAAGAGCTAGAACCTTAATTGATGTGGAAGACTGAATCTCGCTGAATTATTTCACCTTCTAGGCAATGCCTGAAAATACTTTTGTATTTTTCATACTTCTTTTTATACCAGTAAGTTTAGTCAACAATATTTTGAATATATTTGAAATCATTCAAAATTACTTTATTCTAGTAAAATAGCGAAATGATGCAGAGCTAATTTCACATATATAAACAAAAACATGGAATATTTTTATAAACAATATAAATATTTTTCAAATGAATGAACTCATTTATAATAAATGTTAAATGGTTTAAAAAAATGGATACCATGTGCATGTGCAACACCTTCATAAATTAGGGTAACAGTTTTTTAATATCACAAAAGTCAACAGATTCAGTCCGAAGATAGGACATAAGCCCTTTAAATTCCTAGACTTTTTGTCTACATGGTTCGTTCCTAGTTGTGTCACTATAATCTGTGTCTCTGTACTCGATAAGTATATGTTCATAAATCATGTTATTAAAAAAATTCATTTCTCAAAAAACTATTTTCCACTCTATTATAATATAATACAAAATTAATAACTCTCCCGGGGGTGGCATACTGTCTTGCCTGAATATTTTTTTAAAATTTCATTTTATGTACGTATTTTGTTGTTGTTATATTGTACCATTTTACGATTGTAAAATATCCATCTGTTAATTGAACTATCAAAATATTACAACAGAGGTGAGAAACACCAAGAGAGGGGCATACAGGGCTTATAATCTGTCGCTAGCTGGTTTGAGTGGGCACTTTGTACCTAATGTATAACATTCACTACTCTGCCCATATTTGAGCCTCCATATTTCCTCAATTCTTCCATTTGTTGATGTTTTTGAAGTTTAAGAGCTGAAACCTTTATTGGTGTGGGTGAGATTCATCTGATTTGATTATTTCACCTACATAGGTACTAGGCAATACCTGTTTTTTTTTTTTTTTTTTTACTTCTTCATGGACCAAGTGAATTAATGAGCAACATTTTGAGTGTATCCAAATATGTATACACAAGAACTGGATTCAACCCCCTAAGGAGCTGTTATGTCAATATGAACTTATTTGGACAAACTCAAAATATTGTTAATTATTTAACAGTTTTTAAATTATCTAAAGCAATGGCGACATACTGTATATAACTGGGTGCAAGAAATAGATAAATTCATGATTTTGTATTTTTAAATTTGCTAATGTATATTGGTTAAATAAAAAAAAATGTAAGAAATGTAATCATGTTAAGTAAGAAAGACGTAAATATGAAGACGCGAGTAAAGAGCCGATAGAGTATGTATCCGAAAGCATTAAGTTTATTGGATCTGCATAAACTCTGCATCGATGACGATAGATAGAGGAAAAAGTAATAAATTTATATTCGCTTCCTTAGAAAAGCAATTTCTGTTTCAGCTCCGCCAAGAAAAGTGTTGGCCTACGATCACGCGAACTCTAATAAAATAACTTATTCAATTTGCTTTTTTTTATTCACAAAGGAATATTTTTATATTTTTACTCTACCGAACCTTTACTCTCGGAATATTTACTCTCTTCAGCCTGTCATTCACGATCTCCAAGTTACATTAACATTTTAATTCTTTATAAGTGGCTGGCGATCAAACTTGCCATTCGTCTTTTCAATCGAATAAGTATTCAAAGGTAATCAAAATCAATTCACATAGCACATAACATATTTGTGGATTTTTCTGGTTGCGGTGCTATCCATATTTTGTATTTTTTCTGCATATTTTTTTTTTTATTAAATCATAGAATTTTTTTTGGTACCTCCAGGAGTTACAGCAAACTAATTTTGGGACAGAATAATATTTACATAAAGGTATGGTAATAATAATAATAATATAGTAACAAGTAATAATATGAACATAATACTGAAATAAGATAGCAAGCAAATATATAAAACAAAGAAATTTAAACAATCCATAATAAAAATTAAAATCAAATATTTACATATTGTAAGAAAGAAAAATCCAAGAAAAAGGAATATGCATTAAATGAATACGCAAAAATTTGCTGATTGATGCCACCCGTCAATTAATAAATGCGTTTGTAGTGTCTAAAGTCAATTATTGTAATTGTATCTATGCAAGTCTACCAAGGAACAAAACGACTCTCCTACAGTCTGTATTAAGTGCTGCAGCGAGACTTATTTTCGAAATCTATAAGTTAAGTCATATCACTTTACTACTTCGGTAAATACACTGGCTACGTTTTCCACAGATGGTGGAATACAAACTCTGTTGGCTTGTGTATAAATCCCTGCAAAACTCTTCTCTTGGATATCTAAGGGAATTATGCATTCTAGATAAACTAGCTGACAGGCATCTTACGCTTAGATCAGCTACGTCTGCAGCAAGAGAAAACGTTATTATACATCTAAGCAAACAGCGCACTAAATTCAGTGAACGCGCATTTGAGGTCGAAGGCCCTATGGCATAGAATGCACTCCCAGCAAAGGTGCGAGGCTGTGAAAGGGATGTGATGTTTCGAAAAAAATTAAAACCCACTTGTTCTCTAAATCATTTGAATAAACCCGTAGCATGTACTAGCAAAATTAATTATTTTAATTCAATTACAAATTTAGAATCACCATGTGAAGCGCCCTTGGGGTATTATGTTTCGAAAAGAGCGCTATATAAGCTATCCTTGTTAAAAATAATAATAATGACCTATTTATAGGGCTACAAACGCAATATGGCAAACGAATGCCTATACAAACCAACAGCATGTGACAACAAAAAAATCAACAAACCAACGCCAACAAACCAAACACAGGACATAGAAGGAAGTTATGGAACACGCCACAACACCCAGACCAATTGAGAAAAAAATCTTTCTCCAGCGAGACTTATTTTCTTGCAACTCTTTTTTCTTGAATCGAACCCGCGACGCCAGTTTCACAGTAAGTCGTCTAACCAACTAAGCCACTGCGCCTATCAGTCCTCTTGGTTAAATAGAAAATCTACTACCTAAATCACAGGTTGTTTTGGAAAAAAATAATGGTAATATATTTATTATTACGAACTACAATAGGGTCTTGACAAAATTACCAAGGCGTTTAAATTGTGATTTGCAATGCCTTAATGATAATAAAATATACATTTTTACCATTAAAAATTTCTTTACTTATCAAAAAAGAACCTTAACAACGTGTAAGAAGGTTGCGCGTTTGAAATAACACATCGAATTGGAATCACATCAAAAACCTACGCACTTATACATGTCCAGCAAAGTTAATTGCAAAATTAATTTAAAATCAAAAACTTCTTAATTTTTTATTTCCTGATAATGATCTGGATATTTGGAAAACAAGATGACTGGAGTTTGCATAAGCAGAGTTAAACTGTAGTTGTCTTTAAAAAGTCTGCAATTCTTTTCTGCTTATATTTTTCCAACTTCATGCCTCCCCCGTGCGCGCCCCCCTCACAGCTCTCTGGATTACCGTGACTTCCGCATAAGCCGAGGTCCGGATTAATAAGGCCCTTCAGTATAATGTTTTTTTACAATTCAAAAATATTGTTTTAAGTTTTTTCTCTGAATTATTAGATTCTTGGAAATCATTTTCGTAATGTAAATTTTTGAAGGTAATGTTTGTGTAAATTATTTCTTATAAAGGTGTTTGTGAACATTTCAAATTTCATTTTAAACCTCCATTTTAAACCTAATAACGGGCAAATTTAATGTGCATTCACTTGTAATTGAATCGATTGTATATATTTTTATTAAATTGCAACAACATAAAAAGTAACAGAAAATTATGGATGTTTGCTTACGTTAAAGCCCCAAGATTACAAAAAGTTATTTTGTGCATGTTCTCTTAATGTTCACGTAGAAATCAAATAGCGATTCTCTATTAATAGTTAATTAGGCTTCTTGTATGCCAAAGTAGTCAATTGTATTGGGTAAATAAAATTCGCAATTCAATGATTTTTCTCAAATTTTCAAATACTTTTTGCAACGTACTATGATATTTGTAAGAAACGAAAGCAATATGAGGTCCAATATAAATATAACATTTGAAGCACTTACCTTATCGTTATTCACTATAGTAAAATAATTAAAACTACTTTGTTTTTAACCGCTATTTAAAAAAAAAAATATCTGTGGAAAATACAGTTGGTTTTATGTACGAACTTCAGCCCTTTGGGCCTCGCTTTATCGGCCCTGCGGGCCTTAGTTGATTAAACAGAATATCAGGCACTGTGAAATTTCACCTTTTTGAGCCTCACATTTTTTGCTGTTAGGAGCAATCTAAATATAATAATGAACCGGGGTGTGGTCCCGTGGCTAGTGTCGCGGACCCAAGGATCAGAGGTCCAAGCTTCGCACCCCACTCTACCACACCTTGGTTCTCTTTTTTTAATAAATAAATGGTCTGGGTAAATCATAAGAACACTAATATTTATTTTTTTCAATTTCAAAAAAACCGTCACTCAAAATAATGCTTCCAAAACCACACAGTTATAATGTATTAAATATCCCTGCGGCTTCCATAGTGTAGTGATTAAGATGCTTCTCTCACGCATGACAGGTTCCGAGTTCAGTTCCTGGCGAGAAAACAAAAATTAAATGTGTTTTTTCACAAAAATCGAGTAATCGGTAGGGTGCCAACCCGATTTTACCAAGATCTACCGATTTTGGGCGAAATCTACCCATCGTAAATGTATAAACCAAATACTTACTTTTTTTCTGTTTTCTCAGCAAGCTATTGTTTTTGCCTGTCTATTTTTGGTTATCATAAATAAATTATCATAAAAAAACTTAACCACCATAAGTTCATAAAATTTCGTATCTGAGGAATATTATGCGTGAAAAAAAGTACTATTAAGTAAGTACATTTAATTTTGAAGGGCAAGATTGAGAGTCACAGAAAGGCTGGAGGAGACAGATATCCTAGTTGCGAAATATATGAGACTGGACTGGCTTCAGGACTGTGGAGCAGATTTTCCGGGCAGCACAGGACAGAGAAACTTTTGCCAAAGTGATTGTCAACGTAGGAGATACCTGACAGGGCACTAAGAGAAGAAAAATGGGTATTAAAAGGGTTCTCTCAGTACTAGAACAAAGAGTTAGCCTTTGCTGTGGTAGAGGTTTAAATAGCTCTCTCAGATCAACAGGTGAAATGGAATTATTAAAAATATTGTAAAGAAGTGATAGAATGTGAATGTTTCTCCTATACCTGATACTGAGCCAGTGTAGTGATATTCAGTTATGTCGTCGAATTTACGAATATTATAATACAAATATTCAACAATCGATCCAACTTATCAAGTTACTCAAAATTATCATCTGGATAACAATACATCTGAATAATCAATAATTGGAAGATGGAGTTATCTTCATTCGATCTCCTTATTCAGGATTTTAAGAGCAGCCGTTGAATAGAAAGCCTTTATCCAGAATTCTGGTTCTATTTCACATACATAACTGTAGCTTTAATCCACCCGGATACAGAGAAACTGTTTTAAACAGAAATTGAAACAAAAAACAATAATTTGATGAAAAAAAGAATATCGAATCAAAAAAAACTGATAAGTTACCTAAGGAATACGGTCTTACGTAGGTAAGTACGTAGTTTTATATGTATTTATTTAGGATTTTAATCTGCGAACGAAGATACACATTTACGAATTATTTCACAAAAATATTATTCCCGAAGAAATTGTTTTTATGGAAACAGCAAAAATAATGAACAGAAATGTTCACCGTTATCAGGATCTACATACATCTTTATGATTTACGAGCAGTCGCATTTAATTTACCGAAATTCCATTATACCACACGCATGCAGTGCCCAAAAATCCTCCGAGAGGAAATATTAATATTGGAGTTATTAATGGCGACACAAACCAATCACGAACAGAGAAACATTCATACGTACAATGTGTTGTATGTCCACTTGGATTTTCATTACCAAATCCCCCACACACGAGGGTATTTTATCGCGGGTTTAACATTATTTGCACAATGAGTTCAATTCGCTTCAAGTGCAATGTAAATACAGCTTTTTACACTTGCATAGGTGCGTCAAAATCAGAACCACCATTGTGTGGTTTAAAATCAAGGCTTAATGTTTTACAGCATAGAATTCGTATTAACCGTACTTTTTTTCAATATTAATTAACAAATAAATTAATTTGCATCCACACTTCCATTTTCTTATCTAACTCACATACGATGTGTGACTCTCCAAACCCGCGAAATTTAAAAATTCCCGTTATTTTCTGAACACATCTTCCATGCGGCTCAACTGGGATGCTTTTCTAGACTCTATCAACGATCTACAGTATCTGTTTTATTCATTGTTTATTTATTTTGTTTAAACATATAGTCAACTATCATTAAATTACATATTGATGATAAGGTTGAAAGACAAACCAGCGAGGTTTCTAAAAAATAATCATATATCTTAAATTATGGTTGATTCTTAAATGTGTACGTGCGTTTGTATATAAAATGGTGTGTTTGTGAGTATTTGTATTCCGGTAAGTATTTAGGTATGTATCAATAAAAAGCAAGTAGAAGTGTATCACAGCTACAAAAAATGCGTCGTAATTTATTTTTAAATAAATTAAAGCGCATTTTAAATATATCAATAGACAAATAAAATAATTATAATTTGAACAAAACCGGTAGAAAAGGGAGTGTTATGCATAGTAAGTTCTACACGCTGGGAAATGGAATAAGTATTTATTTCATGTAACGCAAAAGGAGATGTTATATTTAATTTGGGAGAGAAGGTTTAAAGATTCTACTTATTTTTTAATAATTAAGATAATTAGCATAATTCCGATATAGTTTTTTCAAATGTGTATACATAATATGTTGAAATCGTGCATGAAGAAACATCTCCTTTCTCTTCCTTAATCTCTCTAACTTTCCTCTCTCTTATTAAATTTTTCCATTGATTACAAGTAATAATATTATTTCATTCATATAAAAATACTGTTATTTCTATTTTCGTCTGTAATTTGCTTAAATATTTTATTTTCTTACGAATATGTACTAAAAGTATAATGATGTAAATAACACA